>NC_140291.1:12978637-13023637 GCF_964030765.1 Micromesistius poutassou
TTTCCCAACTCATAAATACACTTTAAATATAGTTCTGTGACCAACGTGACTCACAACCAAACACACACACACACACACACACACACACCGTTTCAAACCTTCAAAATAGGTACACGCACACATGCGCGCACCTCCACAAACTCAAGGGGTCATGAAGGGGTCGCCAGCATTAAGTAAAGGTCTCATCGCACATGTCTGAAGAATTTATAACTTCATAAACAAGACAGCTCATATCTAAAGAAAAGACATTGGTTTCTTTCATTAAGCTGTAGGTCAGGTTTCAGAGGTGGGAAGAGCGAGAACAGAAAAGGGCAGAAGAGAGCAAGATTTTTGAAAGACAACCATGACCAGAAACCCCCCTCTCTGACCATGACACCCCCCTCTCTGACCCGTCTCCAGCTGTGATTCTCCGCTGTAGCGCAGTGTTACATTTCACGCACACATGATTGACAAGCAAGATGAATTCCAATCAGGGAAGAGACGCCCTGATTGGTCAGAAATTAGCGGCAAGCGGTACGTATAGCAGGGTAAGTATTGTGGTCATATACTGTATACACTATATATATATAGTGTATACAGTATATGACCACAATACTTACCCTGCTATACGTATGTAGCTAAGGATATAATGGAGTAGTGTGTTTAGTTTCCTCTTTAAGCATTTACAATGGAATAACACTTAGTCATTCAGCAGACGCTTTTATCCTCTGACAGCTTACAACCAAAGCCTACAATCAATACTGGAGTGGCTAGGAACCGATTCCAAGATCTGCGCAATGTAGTTTCATCAAATGAAGCAATTGAAAGAGTGAAGGCCACGTAAAGGGATTAGAACAAGAGTCCACAGTCAGCAGCGCTTAAGTCTTCACCAGAGCAAAGAAGTCCACCATCAGTCTTGTTGTGACCAAGGTCGTGTAGTATTACACCAGCACGTGTTGTAGACGTGTTTAGCTCTACTTTGTTACTGGGACTGGACAACAGTGACATCACATGACATGACAGACACATTTACTACAGAGCTAGAAAGGACAGTCTGGAGGACGAACGGCCAAAACCTTAACTCTCTCTCTCTCTCTCTGCTTAAAAGAAAGAGAGAGAGAGAGAGAGAGAGAGAGAGAGAGAGAGAGAGAGAGAGAGAGAGAGAGAGAGAGAGAGCTTACTTATGGATAGAAAGTGAGAGTTAATGAGAGGGAGAGAGAAGGACAACAAAAGTGCTACTGATGGAGAGAGGAGTGACATCATCTAATGGGAGGAACAGACAGAGAGATGAAGGGGGAGAAAGAGTGTGTGCGTGTGTCTGTCTGTCTGTCTGTCTGTCTGTCTGTCTGTCTGTCTGTCTGTCTGTCTGTCTGTCTGTCTGTCTGTCTGTCTGTCTGTCTGTCTGTCTGTCTGTCTGTCTGTCTGTCTGTCTGTGTGTGTGCGTGCGTGCGTGTGTGTGTGTGTGTGTGTGCGTGTGCGTGTGCGTGTGTTGACTGTGGTTGACTGGTAACTGGAAGATCGTGTGTTCGATCCCCGGCTCCTCCTAGTGTGGCGGTGTCCCAGAGCAAGATGCCTAACTCTAACTAACTAATTAACTGATCCTGACGAGCTGGCTGTCGCGCTGCGTGGTTGACTCCGCCGTCGGTGCGTCGATGTGTCAATGATTGTAGTAAGTCGCTTTGGATGAAAATTTCAGCAAAATTCCCAAAATGTAAAACAAACACTGTAGTGACACCAGGGCCCCGTTTCCCGAAAGCATCGTTAGCCTAACGACGTCGTTATCACCGTCGTACGATCATCGCAGAATTTTCGGACCGTTTCCCGAAAGCATCGTTACGTAACGACGTCGTTAAAACCCTCGTAGCTAACGACGCCTACAGGGGTACTCGTTAAGCACTAGGATGGATCGTTACTATAGCCTCAGTCGAGTCACCAGCTGGACATTCCGTGTATTGGATGTGTTTTATTAAAACATGTCATCCAATACCACTGAATGTCCAGCTGGCGCTATTTCGCAATACCCCAAAAACATATAACCCGCATATATATTACTCGTAGACTACTGTTAGATTTAAACAGCAAAGACAGAAACATGTTAGAAGTCAACACAAATATAATTTATTGCAGCAATTTAAAATTCCAAAAATAAATGTACCGATGAAACGCCACGTCACAAGGCAACCCTATCACAAGGCATATAATAAAATCAAATGATTCCGTTGCTCGTGTGGGAGGTCGCTTGCGAGCGGCACTTGCTGTCTCCCTCTGATTTTGATTCAACCATCTCATATTGATCAATGACAGAAGACATACTGTACATGAATCATGCTGAAACCAGCGGGTGTCGGATCATTTCTGCAGCCGTTTTTTGTTGCGATTGTTTGCCATAAAGCACTGTAGGCGCGTCGGTGAGGCTGTGATGAACATCACTCAGTGGCGGAGCCAGAGGGGTGGCCCGGGTGGCCACCCCTGGAACCCGATTGGCCACCCCAGGTGCCAAATCCCCCCCCCCAACAATTCAATATGGACCCCCCTATAAAAGCCTTGGCCACCCTCTGGCCACCCCTTGAAAAAAAGTCTGGCTCCGCCACTGAGTTCATTTATGAGTTCATCTTTTATTGGACCATCTAGACAGTTACGAACTCCCTGACCTTAGTGGAGTGCACAATCGCCAAGTTGAGAGCGTGGTTTTTTTGTACGTAGACCCCCCCCCCCCCCCCCCCCTGACAATCGCGTTCGACCCCACCCCCCTCAACAATTCAATATGGACCCCCCTATAAAAGCCTTGGCCACCCTCTTGCCACCTAATGAAAAAAAGTCTGGCTCCGCCACTGCGTAGACTGCTGCGGGAAACTGTGCTGCGATGCGTGCCATTCCCGCTTACATTGCCCGCACCATCTCATACCCCCTGCCCAACAATATGGGCAGGAATCGATCTAGACCAGCAACAGCAATAGCCGTGTCAATGCCTCTGCGTTTGAATGATAATGAATGAATGGAACGTTGCATTTTTTATGTTGACACCAAAGTTTCTAGAGAGTGCGCGGCGCGTCAATCACTGAATGAATGAATGAATGAATGAATGAAACGGAATGCAGGAATCAGAGAAAGTCTGCCCTCTTTGCGGCGCAAAGCATGTTTCAGAAATCAGCACATTTAAATAAATGCTATAGGCCTAGTTGTCACACAGACACATGCTATTTTTTATTTTTTTTAATATGGAATTATTTCAGGGGAGAAAATGCCGTGAAACAATGTACGCACGGTGCGTTCGGGATTAGGACTGATAGCATATGTCGGCCTAGACCTAATAAATTGTGTTTTAATATTTGTAGCATTCATCTTAGTCTATTATTTTCGTAGGCTACTCTGCTGTTGGCCTTGATGGGGAGATATTTTTTGCTGCCACAAAATATAGTTGAATCCAACAACATTCCTGCGTCTCCCCCTCCTACCGAGCCCATTTCAGCACCGTGTGAGTAGACAGCTACAATCCTACGACGTCGTAAGAGCAGAGCACGCGCGTTCATGTTAAGATGAGTTTCGGGAAACACTCCCCTAAAATTAACGATGCATCGTGAGATCTATCGTACGATGGATCGTACGAGCATGGATCTATCGTTATCGGGAAACGGGGCCCAGGGAGGTGTTTTTCATGATCATGAGATGATAACGACATCAAAACCGTGCATGGGACTGTTGGTTGAGTGTCTACGGCCCATAGGTGTGCCTGGCTGCCAGAATCATACAGAAACCATAACTACTTGCTATGAATAATTACTAATCAGCAGTAGACGAGATCTGAGGCCCAACTAGAGTGATAATGACACACACACATACACACACACACAACACAAAAAAACACACAAACAAACAACACACACAAACACACAGACACACAAACATAAATTGCTGTCTCTCTTCTGTTCATCTACCTACATGTCTGTTGTGTGTGTGAGTGATCTGCTTGTGTGTGTAACCAACCAGCCCACTGTGCAGGAGTTAACCTTTAAGAGACATCAATGAATCAATAGGATTAAGGTGGACTCATGGCTCTGGAAACACACTTATTCACACGCTCATTCCATTCCACTCTATTAATTATTCAAGAACCCTAGTAGCAAATCAAATTATTATCCACAAGCACACGCTGACAACAAAATATACAACTCAAGACATAGAATACAAAGTATACAACACATATATATATATATATATATATATATATATGTATGTATATATATATATATATATATATATATATATATATATATTTGCATACATATTTATATATACTGTATATGTATACATACAAATATATATATGTATATCTATGGGCCGATATATATATATATATATATATATATATATAACACAACACATTATACATCTAAGATAAACAAATGCTGATTGTATTTGCTCTTCCTTGATGTGTAGATCAAAGGTGTGATCTGAGAGCAGTGAAGGGGTTATCGTTATGGTAATCATATGGACAGCGTAAGAAACCTCTCAGGAACCTCTCAGAGGAAAACACACAAACACTCTTATACACACACACATATATATATATATATATATATATATATATATATACACACACACATACATATACATATTTTTGTATATATATATACAACATATATATATTTGTACATATATATATGTATATACATAAATATATGGTTATGTACAAATATTTGATACTGATGTAGTATTTCAATAAACTGGCACCTGAGCCATCAGCATCAGTTTGTACACACACATACACCACCACACCACAACAATTTTGCACAAATAGCAAAATGAATAATATTTTTTTTTCTTATGTCAATGCGCATTAGTTGCAAGAAAGAATCTTTTTTATGGTTCTAGTTTTTATCCAGCAAAGGCTGTGTTTACAGGCCTCAAAATACACCACAGAAGGATAGACCCCAGTAATCATCGCTGATGGGTGGTTACGAGACCCCATGCATTTTGTCAAAGGAAATATAGATAATTTTTGTCGGTATTTGTGCAAAATGTAGGACCGGGAATTATAATAAATTTATGTTTTTACATAAATGATCGCAATTTCATTCAAATGTCGATTTACAAGACACAAGTTAACTTTTACAAGGCACAAGTTGACTCTATTAGTATAGATAATAATGAGACAAAGCTCTCTATATTTCCCTTTTTTGCTAAGCGACCTTGGGTATCTTGAAAGGCGCTATAAAAATCCAAGTTATTATTATTCTATGTACCCATACACAAAAACCTCGCCTGGACTGCAGGTCACTCAGCACAGACACAGACACATGCTCGCATCAACCCTCAGACGCACACACACGCACAGCGCTGACATCCCACCTGATGCATGCGACGGTGTGACCGTCGAGTGCTTTTCCTCAGGGACACGATCAAACAGATGAACACACGTCTACACACATCCTCACTAGGATGGGATGTGGTTTAAAGAGGCACACCCTTCGCATCTGGGAACATCTGGGAAACACGCACGTTTGCCATCAAAGAAAAGCAAGACAGTCAAAGAGCAAGAACAAGAGCATTCCAGCACACACACACACACACACACACACACATCCATTCTCTGTCTCTCTCTCTCTCACACGCCTATCGCCATGGAAACCGCCCGCCCCCCCCCATCCTCTCCAGTCATTCACCGTTCGCTGATGCATGCATGCAGCGGTGCTCGCGGGCATATGTGTGTGTGTGTGTGTGTGTGTGTGTGTGTGTGTGTGTTCTGGCACGCGTGTATGTTTATATGTAGGTGTGGGTGTGCCCTTGCTCGCACGAACATGTGGGCGGCCCCTCCCCTCCCCACGCCTCGTGGCGTGGCGTGGCGAGGGGAGGGGAGGGGAGGGGCTGCCACTCTCGCGTTTACGCCGCGGCGTGGCGAGGGGAGGGGAGGGGAGGGGAGGGGAGGGGCCGTCGCTCTCGCGTTTACGCCGCGGCGTGGCGAGGGGAGGGGAGGGGAGGGGAGGGGAGGGGCCGGCGCTCTCGCATTCACGCCTCGCGGCGCGGGGAGAAAGACACAAGCGCGGCAATGTGTTGTCACAGACCGCTGTCGGCCCGCACCTCTCAGACTGCTTGACAGGGCCCCCCCCCCCCCCCCTCCCTCCCCTCACCCCCCCCCCCTCCTGGCAGCAGGTGGGGGGGGCCCCCCAGCTGTGAGGCGGGGGGGGGGGGGGGGGTGTCCCGGGTCGATGGTTCTTACCGAGGGCATCACGAGGAGCAGCGTGGGGGCCACAGTAGGGGGGTCGAAACACACCACCACACGTTTGGGAGCCTAGAGAGGGAGGGTCACACACATCACCCCTACCTGGCTCTAACGCACACACACACACACACACACACACACACACACACACACACACACCAAAGAGCACCCACCTGGAAACACACACAAAAAACGCAGACACACACACACTCACACTCACACACACATGCACAGAAACAGCAACACTGTCACAGAAACACACGTGTACTCACACGTGCATGGACACGTGAGCTGTCACATTCACACACGTGTGCCAGACACTACACACACACACACACACATGCAGGTTACCTTGCCTCGGCCACTGTGCAGCAGTAGCTCCCGCTGCGCCGCGAGCTTCTCCCCCCCCGCAGCTCCTCCCGAGACTTGCGGCGGTTAAAGTAGTCGGTGAGCTTCCCGAAACTCGCCATCCTCGTCCCACTGCCCTCTATGTCTCTCGTCCCTCTGAGTTTTTCTTTTTTCCACGCAATGTCTCTCGTCCTGCTTTCTCTTTTTCTCCTCTCTCTCTCTCTCTCTCACTCTCTCTCTCTCTCACTCTCTCTCTCTCTCTCTCTATCTCTTACTTCGTAAACCACTGAAGAAGAGGGATGTACTGTTGGAGTATCTCTTTATGTCTTTCTTTCTTAGGTCTCTCGCCCTCTCTCTCTCTCTCTCTCTCTCTCCACTGTGTCGGTATGTCTCTCTCTCTCTCCTAGCACCGGGTTTGAACCCCTGGCTCCTGCATCATGCTGCTCAGCACAGGGAGTGATGGTCCACAATGAACACAGGCAAACACCTTCCTCTCTCTCCTCCCTCTCTCTCCTCCCTCCCTCTCTCCCTTTCCCTCTCATTGTACCTCCCTCCAATCCCCCATGTCTCTCTCTCGCTTTCTCCTCCCTCCTACTCCCTTTCTGTCATCTCTCTCTCTCTCTCTCTCTCTCTCTCTCTCTCTCTCTCTCATCTCTCTCTCTCTCTCTCTCTCTCTCTCTCTCTCTCTCTCTCTCTCTCTCTCTCTCTCTCTCTCTCTCTCTCTCTCTCTCTCTCTCCCTCTGATCCCTGTGTGTCGCTCTCTCATTCGACCGTCCATCAGGGCGCAGCAGCACAGGCACAGCTTGGCTCTGAAAATAGCTGCGTTTGTAGCCTAGCGATGGAGCCAGCGGGAGGCAGAGAGACATAGCTCTGCAGTGGAGAGAGGGAGAGAGAGTGGGGAGAGATAGACACCTACCCCCGCAGTAGAGAGGAGCAGGAGAGAGAGAGAGGGGATGTAGAGAGAAGGGGATACCCCTGTAGTGGAGAGAGAGAGAGATGGAGAGGGAGAAAGGGAGAGGCAAAGCGAGAGAGAGAAAGAGAGAGAGAGAGAGAGAGGGCAGAGAGAGAGAAATAGAGCGACATAGAGCGATCAGCACAAGATATGCAATGCTTTTAGGAGGGCTGTTTACACACACACACACACACACACACACACACACACACACACACACACACACACACACATATAGTAATCAGTAACAAAATAGCTAATTCTCAACAAAATAGCAAAATAGATTTGTGTGTGTACATGCCTTATTATATGTTTTTATGGACACACACACACACACATATAGATACAGAAAATACACACACACACACACACACACACATATATATATATATATATATAAAATCAAAATGCACACACACACACACACACACACACACACACACACACACACACATTCTAGCACCCCGTTCATCAGTATTTGGTCATGGGTTGGTATGTCTACTTCCTGTTCAACTTCCTGTTCATTTCACCTACAAAACTATCATTTTGTCGTTCAGATTCAGATTACTTTTTTTCAGGGTTAAATTCTCAGCCCGAACCCACATCTAAAAGAAAGAACAAACTTGACCAAAGGGTGTTCATGTATCAGTGGGCTGCTGTAATATCAGACTTGTTTTTAAGATGAACTGCTTTAGATTTTGATGCCCTTTGTTGAAGGCCAGGTGCCCTCATTTTCTAAGAGAGCTCTCTTAGAAAATGAGGGCACCTGGCCTTCAACACACACACATTTTCTAAGCGAGCTCTCTTAAAAAATGAGAACACCTGTTTGATTATAAGTGATATAAATCACAGATTTGACGTTGATTATAAAAAAAGATAAATTGAGTTGAGGAAACCGTGGATCCATGTTGAATATCCCCAAACTCAGGGAGCCCATACCCAAACAAGCCTCCCTTGAGTCTCCCTTTCACACTAACTCATCAGCTCAACTCGGCTTCATTGGGGAATAAGGAGACAAGGCAGTGTGGGCACTGTGGATTCTCAGTTTGGTTTGCTCTCATCTCCAAAAAGACCTTCTGTCTTTGAACACACAGTGGACAGACAGATGGAGAAGGAATCCTCAACCTGGGACAAACCTTGGCTCAGAAGGTCTATTCTACTTGTTTTTTGTTTGGTTGTTGGTGTTTTTAACTTGACTTGAAATGGATTCTAGATCCCTCATGGGTTTTCTTGAAACATCCCAACCTTATGAAGCATCAAACTCGCGTCTTTCAAGACTGCAAGAGGAGATAGTCAAATGAAGGTGCAGGAGGGAAACAGGTTGAAAACACTGTGTGATAGAACCGGAGAGCCCCCCTAGATAAGCAACACGTCAAACTAGACTACATCCCATTAGACTAGTTTATTACATTACCTTACATTATTACATTACATTATTTTTTAGATCAGATTAGATCAGATTAGATTAGATCAGACTGGATTAATTACATTCAAATTGATATTTGAATGTAGGCATTAGCTCAGGAGGTAGAGCGGGTTGGCTGGTAACCGCAAGGTTGCTGGTTCGATCCCCGGCTCCTCCTAGCTGAACTAGGTAGCTGTCGCCCTGCGTGGTTGACTCTGCCGTTGGTGTGTGAATGTGTGCATGAATGGGTGAAAGTCAGTCAACACTCTAAAGCGCTTTGGATAAAAGCGCTATAGAAATGAGGACCATTTATTTGACCAATTAATCCACATTCATTTATTGTGGGCAAAACCTAATCAACCCACCTCTCTACCATCACATGGCTGATTGGCTGAGAGCAGCTGATTGGCAGCCCTAGCAGTCTATACAACACAGAATGGATGTGTGTGTGTGTGTGTGTGTGTGTGTGTGTGTGTGTGTGTGTGTGTGTGTGTGTGTGTGTGTGTGTGTGTGTGTGTGTGTGTGTGTGTGTGTGTGTGTGTGTGTGTGTGTGTGTGTACCCTAACGGATAGGATGACAAAAGAAAGGATGTTCCTTCGTATGTCTTTGTCGTTTCCTTACCATCTCTATCGGAGTTGATCTCGCCTGACTCACCGACTCCCCCTCACTCCCTCTCCCCCTTGTCCACACCCTCTCATCTTCTCACCCTATCATCTCATGGGATGTGTGTCTGTGCTGTTCAAGGTGCTCGAGATGAATAGTGATGTGGTGTTACAAAGCCGTCTTGTGATCCTGGTACAAAGCTCAACTTCAGTGCACAGCGCTTTGAAAAGGTAGGATGAGATGTAATCTGGCGTCAAACGGCCCTCTGTAACAGCCTGACCCCGGGTGTTGACCAGGTCAGAAGAGGCAGGGGACGAGCTCTTCCTTTAAACTTTAAACACACGTGTCTCTCTTCTCATCCTGCCCCCCCTCTGTTTATCCGCTCTCTCCCCTCGCTCTCTGTCTTCATCATGGTCCTCAAACCCATCCCCAGTGCACACCGCCCTCTGCTTATATACACCTCTCTCTCTCTCTCTCTCCACCTCCAAATGGTTGACGGTTCAGATCCCCGCCCTGGGTATATGAGGGGGGCGGTTGCCATGGTAACAAGGAGCGGGTGCCCTCTCTGTGTCTTCTTCCTTATAAATCTGTAAGTTTCCTGAAAATACAAACGCTTAGACTACTGCCTCAATACTCACTGGGATTATGGGACATTACCATGGTAACTGCTCACTGGAATTAGACGTGGTTACCATGTTGACAGATCACTGAGATTAGAGGTGGTTACCATGGTAACAGCTAACTAGGATTAGAGGTAGATATCATGGTAACAACTCACTGGGATTAGAGATGGTTATCATGTTAATAGCTAACTGGGATTAGAGGTGGTTACCATGGGAACAACTCACTGGGATTAGAGGTGGTTACCATGGTAACAGATCACTGGGATTAGAGGTGGTTACCGTGGTAACAGCTCACTGGGATTAGAGTTGGTTACCATGGTAACAGATCACTGGGATAAAAGTTTCATCCAATGGGAGTATCTACACTTACAGATAGTGGTGGATCAAATCTTTCAGACAATGCGTGTTCTAACATGTGTGTGTGTGCGCGTGTGTGTCTGTGTGCATGACACACACGCAGACACACAGACAGACAGACTCAACCCTTTTCCGCAATGTCGATTTTTTAAAGTGAGGATGTTTTGCTTCATTGTGAGGTCAGCCTCAGGAACAGAGCTGGTTGGAGCTCCTTCCTGTGCTGAGGGCAGCTGCTTCCTGTGTTCTGCTGACTCGCCCACCCCCAGAGCACCTCACACACACACACACACACACACACACACCCATCCACCGACCCACACATGCCCAGCCACCCACCCACCCACACACATATATACATACATATGCACATGCACACACACACATGCACACACACACACCTGGCTTGTTGAACTGAACTATAACATCATCTTATTATGCAGCCACATTGTTGATACTGTGATTGTATAGAATGAATCCTAATGTTGCATTACAAAGGGAAAGTATTCATTCATGTTATATCCTGTCCCACTCTCTACCGCTCTCTCACACACACACACAACTTTTCTCCTCTTTATTTTCTCCATCTCATTCATCTACATATACTTTCAAAGAGCTGGTGTGGGAGTAACACACACACACACACACACACACACACACACACACAAACACATACCCATACAGACAAACATGCACACTCAAACACACACACACACACACACACACACACACAAACACATACCCATACAGACAAACATGCACACTCAAACACACACACACACACACACACACACCTGTAAAATGCAGGGTTGCCAACTTTGGGACTTTGGCTGGAGTGAGACTCTGCAAAATGTCAGTGGGTGTGCGAAGAGCACGCGTGGCGAACGTTTTCGGTAACCATAACCCAATTTCTTTTACAAAACAGTCCTTGTTTACTTAAACAAATTGAAGGAAGGCTTCAATTTCTCCTGATCCACGTGCTTGTATAGCATGTGGATCAGCAGCAGGTAGGGGACAGTGTGTTGCTCAAGGATGCCTACAGGTGAGGCTGTGGACATGGAACCCAAAACCCTTCAGCTGGGAGAACCATAGACATAATAAAGAGTAGACGCCGTATTAGTTGCTGGGCGCAAGAAATGCGGCCGCCATCTTGGAGCGGTCATACTCCGAGTTGCGTAGCAGCAGAAGACAAGAGCACTGTGCAGCATATTCCTGCTCAACTCGGCGGACGATCGCAAACAGGGCTCAGGGGATTACTTTTCAGGAGGAGACACAGTTTGGCATCGACAACCATCATTCTGACTTGTTGTCATTGGTTGTGTCTGTGCCAAACTCGCCTCTCTTGAACTGCAGAAAGGGAGCACGAGAAAGAAGCTCTGCAAAACAGTCCTCTTTCAGGGGTTTTAGCTCATACAAAAACTTTTATGTGCTTATATATAGATATCTAATGTATTCATATATTGTTTATGTAGGCTATGTATATATTTATACATAGTTATAGTTATATTAATTGTTTCTTCAACGTATTAAAATAGCTGAATTTACTGCCCCTGTTTCTGCTTCTCTATCATATTCATAGTGTGTGATTTGCAAAATACATCATAGCCTACATCATATATCATAGGGTGACCAGACGTCCCCGTTTTTGGTTGCCTGTCCCTGGCTAAATACAGAAAAAACTACCTGTTTTTGAAGACACAACATTAGGTTTTTCAATCAGATTGCTAGTCAAATGGAAATGTCCCCCTTTTCTGGGATTATGTTCCCAGTTTTGATTTATATCATATATCAGAATATTCTATTACTGTTAAGCCCACTATGGATTTTAAAACAAGCCGAGCCATGTGTCCTGTATCATGGCTACATGTATGACCTTTGCAGAAAAAGAACCTGAGTGAAAATCTATTTGGTATTCGGTGAGGTTTCATTAATTAAATGCGCTGACAGTTCATTGCACTAAACGGATTACACTGAGTGGAGCGGTCGACAGGTCCAAGATGGCGGCCCCGCGGCTCGTCAGCGCCAGTCGGCAGTAGCGGTCGACGCGGCGTCTACTCTTCATTATGTCTATGGAGAGAACACCCTACCCAGTGTCATAGCCACAGCTGCTGTGCTGAGTGTTCTCCCCCTGTGTCGGCCAGCCCCTGTCTGTCTGTGTGCTTTGCCTGCCACTCTCACCATCAGCTCATCAACTCCCCTTCAAATACACCTGGTTTCCCTGCAGTCGTCGCCAGGTCGTACTTCGATATACCGTGGTAGTTATTCGTACTTGGCTCCAGTATCTACACTTTCTAGTTATTTCTCCTGCTGAAATCTGTGTGCCTCACCTTTGTTCTCTTTTGCTTATGGTTTTGTGGATCAACACCTCCAGCCTGCCTGCGTCACTCCCTCCAGCCTGATGCGCCCCACTCTCCGACCTGCCCACCTGCCTCACTCCTGGTTACACCGCATGAACCTGTTCACCTTCACTCCAACTCCTGTCCTGTCTCTGTGTTCTGCTCTTGGGTCCAGTACACTTTGACTTCAGAGACCCCTGCCGGCCCCCGGCCGTCGCGGGACTCCCATGGGGCCGTACTTCAGAAGAGCTGTCACCGGTGTTGTGAGTGACAGCTGGGTTCATCCTGTGAGGATGCGTCAGTGAAAGGGTTAAACTCTAGTGAAACTCTCCTCTGTTGTGCTCTACACTCGGTGAAACTCGTAGTACTGCATTCATAATCCCACTCAGTGACACGCTGCGAAAGAGACTGAATATGAATCTTAAGATGACATTATGATGCAGAGTGGTGAGTCGTGCTGCCACACAATGTCACACACACAACGGACAGACAGACATAATCGCCCCAGCAGAATAGTTTTCTTTATATATTTCTCAGAAACACACACACAAGATCCCAGATGAGTGCTGGGTGTGTTTTTTGTATGAGTGAATCACAGCGGCCTCCTGTGATTCATTAGGTCATTGTGCGTGCATGCGTGGAGTGTTCATAAATAAGATAAATTAATAATATAAATATGAAGATCCATCCTCTAAAGGTTTCCTAGATCTTGACTTGGTTGAGATGAACCCTGAGGACCCCCCATCCACCCTCAACGCAGTCTTCCCTGCAACACCAACGAATAAACCTGAAATAAATGTTTCGTAGGTAAAAACCTCAAAGGAAAATCCCCACGGTGTAAAGAAATCCTTGTCCTCGCCCCCTGAACAATGGGTGATATGCTCAACCGTTTCCCTCTCTGAACACAGGACGGGGGTTGTACAGGGACCACCACCTGCATTGCAGGGAAGAATCTGTGCCAAGAAAAACACCTTCACCCATTTTACTGCAGGTATAATATGCCGCCTTTTTCCCCACTGTCTCCCCGAGGGTCGGCGGGGTGAGGGAGAGACCCTGTCCTCTGCCTCCTCTTCTCTTCCTCCTGTCCACTTCCTCCTATCCTCTTCCTCCTGTCCACTTCCTCCTGTCCTCTTCCTCCTGTCCTCTTCCTCCTGTCCTCTTCCTCCTGTCCTCCCATCCTCTTCCTCCTGTCCTCTTCCTCCTGTCCTCTTCCTCCTGTCCTCTTCCTCCTGTCCTCTTCCTCCTGTCCTCCCATCCTCTTCCTCCTGTCCTCCCATCCTCTTCCTCCTGTCCTCTTCCTCCTGTCCTCTTCCTCCTGTCCTCTTCCTCCTGTCCTCTTCCTCCTGTCCTCCCATCCTCTTCCTCCTGTCCTCTGCGTCCTGTCCTCTTCCTCCTGTCCTCCTGTCCTCTTCCTCCTGTCCTCCCATCCTCTTCCTCCTGTTCCTCCTGTCCTCCTGTCCTGTCCCTCCTGGGCCTCCCAGACAGCAGGGCAGACAGTCAGAGGGAGCGTCCTCCCGTCCGTCACTCACAGCGGTCAGCGGACGGCCGCCTGGGCCCAGAGGGACCAACATCCTTCAGCTGGCCTTGAGTCTCACAAGGTACTGAGGAGGAGATTCAACAGCTGCCGTTTGAGTGTAGTCACAAGGAATGGAGAGAGAAATCTGCTGCACCTGCCTCGGTATCAGACCAGATCAACTGAAGCAGTGGTGTATAAAGTACTAGGAGGTAATACTGAGTAAAAGAACACGTGTCTTAGTTGAAAGAGATGTTTAAAGTCATCCATGAGAAAAGCACACGATAATCTTTCACATGATAAGACAATCAGGGAACGATGAGTCCGCTGCAAATGCATTGGATTAAAGTAAAATATGTTACTGTACTGAACAAAAAGGGAAAGTTGAAAGAAATAAAAAAAACTCAAGAAGAGCAGATACTCCAAAAAACGACTTAAAGTGGCAATCTGGAAGATTTCCTTTTTGATTGATTTGGTAAATCAATCAATTGCAGAGAAACATGGGTTTGTTTGGTTACAAAACAGTGATCTCTTTTCCACTATTTTTGCTTTTACTCTTCACAGCACTTGATTTCAACCGACCTCAACCCCACGTCTGACACCACGTCTCCAACACACAACAAGCTGCTGGGGAAACAGAACTAGAAAACCAGGAGTGACACTTCTTTCTGCAGAACTTGAAAACCTGCTACACCTTCAAAACACATTTATAAAAAATAACTAATTTAGTTAGATGGATCTCTTCAGGCCACGCTAGTAGCAGATAGAGGAACGGATCCAAACTCAGAGAAACCCCATCAGACCCAGGGTGGAGGTCAGACCCCGGGCAGAGGTAAGACCCAGGGTGTAGGTCCAGCCGCTGCCCTGGCATCTTAGCACAGTCCTGCTCCATTAAAAGGGCTTTAGGTTCGACTAAGTTTGATTAGTTCATTGAGGGCAATTTGTTAGCAATGGCATCCATTTGATTAGTTATTTATTTGAAAGATCTTGCTCTACTACTTTATTTCCCCCTCAGCTTCACAGCCCTCAGCTCTTGGCTGCAGCTACAGATTATAAGATTAAACCACACAAGGAAATGCTCCATCATGCATGAGGACACTGGGGAATAGAGCAGTGCTGTGTACTGGGAGGTATGGTCCAGTGCTGTGTACTGGGAGGCTAGGTATGTTATATGTTGGTATTAGAAGCAGGTAAATAAATCAGCATCCAGACTCATTATTTAATATCAGTTGGTCGATGTTCAAACTAGCGGTTATGTCTCCCTCTAGTGGTCAATCTGAGAAGTGTATTTTAGTTATCCTTTTCTTGGTATAAACTCGTGTTAAAGGTCCAGTGTGTAACGTTAAGGAGCCCACTAACTGAACCTCCCCCCACCCCTCCCTTTCCAACGACTACCGTGGCCTGCACTGGCTTGTATCGTGTAAGGTGTCCTGTACTGTATTGTTTAAGGTAACCTGTACTGGCCTGTATCGTGTAAGGTGTTTCCTGTACTGGCCTGTATCGTGTAAGGTGTCCTGGCTTACAAGTAAATTAATTTTACATTGAACATGTTTTTTCCCACTTCAATACAATTATTCTAAATCATTGGACTGCACACATACGTCATGTTTCTGTTTTGCAAAAAAGGCACAATGTGTTGATCATTCATCTCGATTGCAGGCGGCGCAATTAACTGATGATTACTCACACTGCAGGACATGAATATAGAAGCTTTTGATAACATGACGTGGGAAGTTGTATCACTATGGTTTCGTTTTGGATACCAACTTTATCCAAAACAGGGATAGCTTACTATTAGTTATTGAACAGGGAAAATACCTGAAAACGTTTCCAAAACATGGATGCACTAATGATTTCACACCCACTTATAATAATCCCCCTCATCCACAAACTGTCCAAACGGATCCACAAACATCCACTACAGTTTTTTTTACTGTGCAGCGGTTTATAATGATGTCCACGTCCGAGAGAGGGTGAGGCTTCTAGGGCACTTAATAATGTGACAGTGTGTGTCTGTGCAGTGGTTGATGTCTGTGCAGTGGTTGATCTCTTTTTCTCTTTTAAGGTTTCAGCCTTTTTATTGAAGGAGGGATTGACAGGAAGATATGGGAGATGCAGGGGAAGATGCAGCAAAGCACCACAGGCAGGAATCAAACCCGGGTCACTGCGGTCAGGACTGGGCCTTAATGGTACGGGGGGGCGCCCCCAGTGGTTGATCTCTTCGTAATTTTTTCTTAAAAACGCATTCTCTCCAGAGCCGTTTGTCCATTCTGGGCTACTGTAGAACCATGGCAGTGCATCCATGGAAGAGGACCGCTCTCATGTAGGTATGAAGGCTCAGGGTAATGTGACGAAAACGGCACCATTCTTATTTTCATTAGATCATACACTAATTAAAACATACTTATGAACGTTTGTGTTCCATTTCTGCCAAGTCTGTTCCACTAGATTCCACTCCACTCTGCCCACTGGACCTTTAACTTTAGGCTTTGCTCTATAGCAGGTGACCACGTCTACACTAAACTGAGGGTAAGTCATATATAGAGTCTATATACTTGATGACGTGTATCTCCTCCTCCTCCTCCCTCATCTACCTGTTAGGACAGACCATCAAGGCCGTCTCCCAGTGCTGAGTCATGGCTGAACCAGACCCTCCATAACAGCCCCCCTGCTGCCTGCAGCTACCCACCACCACAGGAGGGTTAGGAGTCGTGGGTTTGGGGGTTAGTGCTGGGTCTTGGTGAGTCATAGAGATGACTCATCACCAATAGTGTCAATTCCGACAGCCTTGGAGTGAGACGAATGCAGACGCATGACAAAAAATAGTCAAAATAGACACCAGAAAGAGCAAATAGGAGACACCTATGGTTGTCATAAAAATAGATATAAGGAAGATAGAAATCAGGAAGTATATACTTGACACACACACACACACACACACACACACACACTGTAATAAAAAATGACAAATACAAGCTTATAATCAATCTGATATACCCACACACACACATTCTTGCACACACGGACAAACGCACATACACACACCCCCTCTATCCGTATCTAAGAGACCACTAGCCACTAACTGCCGAGTTGGTATCTAAGGGGACACCCTAGGGTGTTTGGCCTTCAACTCTCTCCTCTGTTGTCACCCAGGCAACATTGACCTCTTAGGTCCTCATAGGTCACTGTTGACATGGTGACAACAGAGGAAATGACTCTTCTGGAGGCGGAACTGGCAACCCCTTTGGTATATATATATATGTATATATATATTTATATAGTATAGTATAGTAGTACTACTACATACTGTATACATTTGTACAGTATGTGTATTTGGATATCCATATAGCTGTCTCCAGAAACTATGTCCAGCTACCATATTCAAAGATATTAATAAAAAAAGTTATCCAATTAAAACACCACAATAAAAGAAACAATAACAGCTCCTTGCTGTTCAACTCCCTTCTCGGACGGCCTACATCAGGGATTCTGTGGTACATTCAAGTACATTTTCTATAGTTCATGTTAAAACCTGGCTTGATTTCTTGAGTTATATTTTCTATTCAGTTTTTATTATCCTTGTTCTATCTTGAGCAGAGCAATTTTCGATTCTGATTTCCCTGGGGGTGAATGCAGCAGTCGTGTGGGTGGAAGTGGTAGTTGGCAGACATACATCTCCTTTAAAACCGAACCCCTCCACAACACTGCCAGACGCCTCTGATCACTGGAGCAGGGCCAAGCAGGTGAACACCGTGGATTAATTCATTCTTGCATTATTACGGAAGAACTCTTGACAGGCAGTGTTGGATTATTATCAACACTTACCTCAGAGACGCGCAGTGCACTTTTGGACATGCCACTGCGAGGCGTTACATCCGAGTGAAGCGTTGACTCGTAAAAGTGCCAACTTTAAAAGCACCCAATTTAAAATGCAAACATAGCTGCTGCCAACAAGCTATCTCCATAGTAGCTCCCTAGTAGAGCCCTAGCAGCTCCTTTGTAGCTTCCTAGTAGGGCCCTAGCTCTCTAGTAGGGGCCTAGTAGCTTCCTAGTAGGGGCCTAGTAG
The DNA here is from genome assembly GCF_964030765.1 of Micromesistius poutassou. Classification (NCBI taxonomy): domain Eukaryota; kingdom Metazoa; phylum Chordata; class Actinopteri; order Gadiformes; family Gadidae; genus Micromesistius; species Micromesistius poutassou. The sequence goes on from NC_140291.1 coordinate 12,997,037, forward strand.
CTTCCTAGTAGCTCCGTAGTAGCTTCCTAGTAGGGGCCTAATAGCTCCCTAGTAGCATCATAGTAGCACACAGGCCACTCACTAGTCCCAAGCTGTAGTCGCAAGCTAATAACTAGCTAGTAGCAGTTGTGTCTAGCAGGTGTGAGAAGCACTTCCCTGGAACATTTCCTGTAGAAACAGGAAACATCAGGCCAGTGACCAGATGTTTTCAACTTCATGTCATTTATGCTTCTATGACACTGCATCACCACCACCATCTTCCAATGGAGACGACACCATTGGACGATACAAACACAAGTTAAACTGACCAATCCCCAGGGAGAAAAGAAGAGTTCCCCCTCGAGTTTAAGCACTGCCTTGGCAGTTAGGAAATGGGCTCAGTCTGCATTGGAGAGGAAGGGAGAGCCACATAGAAGCAGCCCAGTCAATACTGTTAAAGGGGTAATATCATGCCAAAAGGTGTAAGTGTAATTAGCCATTACAAGCCGTTTGAAGATCTCCCCATCCCTGTGCCTTAGTGACACGCGCATTTACACTGCCCGAGGTAAATTGCCTGCTTGAGCACGCCAATTTACCCTCCCGGACCCTACACACACTGGTGGTTTATTTTCATGTAAATGCGATTAGACGCTCTGCGGTTCCGGTGGTGGCGGGGGGGGGGGGTTTGGGTAGAGGTGTTGCTCCGCTGTCTCTACAACAGAGACAACACAGCGATATCAACATGAGTAGTTCTAACTGGAGAGACGGTGAAATCCGCGAGCTGCTGACCATCATGGCAGAGAAGGTGATGCAGTCGCATAATGCATTAAACGAAGACGTTGAAAGCTGGTGCGATCTACGAGAAAAGACGCAGAGGAACTCTCCTTACGAGGCTTTTGTCGGGATAAAAAACAAGTGGTCAGCAAAATAAAGAATATGCTGGCGTTTTTTTGCACTTGTAAATAGTTAATCACGTTTGTAGCCAACACTCAGACGTGAACTCATTCACTTGCATGATGACGGTGTCGTCATTCCTGAAAAAATAAAAACATTCGGGAGTATGCAAATGATTATAAAGAGGTCTAGACTCTCGTGCATAACCTCTCGAGCGAACCAAGAAAGCCCGGGCCTGACGAACAGGGGGTTTTACACAGGCAACATGAGATGAGACGCGACCAAGGCGGCTTGGCAGTGTATGAAGGCCTATAGGTGGCTAATCACACTTACACCTGGTGCCATGATATCACCCCTTTAAAGAATGCAGGCGTGACGTTGAGTTTCTTACTCTAAGAGTTCCTCCATCTTGGCTCCATCAGCTACCACGGTTACAGCTGGACAGCCTGCTGGTGACGTTCACAGACGGCCCGCCTGGGGGACAGACAGACGCATTAGTGAGTCAAAGATGTACACATACATTCCTGTTCAAAGTACCCATGTGTACAGGAATCACAAACACACAAACCCTCGCAACGTGTGTGTGTGTGTGTGTGTGTGTGTGTGTGTGTGTGTGTGTGTGTGTGTGTGTGTGTGTGTGTGTGTGTGTGTGTGTGTGATGCCTGAAGCTTCAGCAGCAGCAGTAGCAGGAGAAAGCGGCAGCGTGGACCAGTGCTCACTTGGGACACCAGAGCTGCATCAGTGTTATTAAAGATGGCAAGGACTGTTGAGGACCTGACCGTACAACTGTACATGTCTGACAACAGAGGCCTAGAGTCATTTAACACTTGATAAGGGACTCTTCTGTTTAGACTGGCTGCTGTAGAAGTTAATCCACTACTCCCAGTTAGGAGAAATCCCCTAAGCCCTCAGAAGACCCAGATAACTGAATTCCAGACCCAGATATCTGGACCCCAGGCCGCAGTGTAACATTAAGGGAAGCCTTCTTCCAGCAGGTTCCACGGGCTCCTCCTCCTGTGTATCTTAAGCCCCATCACTATCTCCCTATGATTCACCTGGTTATCAAACCGTGCCAGCTGATTATTCAGAGCCCTGAACAGCTGGCCCAGCACGCCAGACACCGCCACTCAAAGCCTGGTGGCAGATACGGATGCATGTGGTCAGACAGGATACTCGTGCTGGTTGAACTCCAGAGGAATCAACCATGCGTCCATAAATCAATCTCTATTGGGATCACAATAGACCCCCTGAGAGCTGCCATTTAGACCCCAAAACCTTTTTTTAGATAAACACATTGCAACGTTGTCTTCCTGAATAGTTTGTCAATAGTCACTCGTGGAGGTTAAAGATGTGTCAGAAGCAGACCATGGAATTATGTTGCCAAATATGTGTGTGTGTGTGTGTGTGTGTGTGTGTGTGTGTGTGTGTGTGTGTGTGTGTGTGTGTGTGTGTGTGTGTGTGTGTGTGTGTGTGTGTGTGTGTGTGTGTGTGTGTGTGTGTGTGTGTGTGTGTGTGTGTGCTCCAGGCAGCTTGGCGTGTTCTGACAGACAGTCCAGACGGACTCGGGAAGACTGGCGCTTGACACGCAAACTTTTCAGCACTAACATTGTGCTGTCAAACCTGTCAAGGCTCTCAGTGCTAAGCTCACAGTGCTAACAACCTAATGCTAACATCCCAGTGCTACGGTCAGTGTGTTGACCTCACAGTGCTAACCTCACAGTGCTAACCAGATAGTGCTAACATCCCAGCGCTAAGCTCACAGTGCTACGCTCACAGTGCTAACCAGATAGTGCTAACATCCCAGCGCTAAGCTCACAGTGCTAAGCTCACAGTGCTAACCAGATAGTGCTAACATCCCAGCGCTAAGCTCACAGTGCTAACCTCACAGTGCTAACCAGATAGTGCTAACATCCCAGCGCTAAGCTCACAGTGCTAACCTCACAGTGCTAACCAGATAGTGCTAACATCCCAGCGCTAAGCTCACAGTGCTAACCTCACAGTGCTAACCAGATAGTGCTAACATCCCAGCGCTAAGCTCACAGTGCTAACCTCACATTGCTCAGACCACCATGCTAAGCTCACAGAGCGCTAAGCTGCTATACTTTCCTTTCCGCATACATTTCTACGGCCCCTATTATAGGCCTCTGTTATCATGACATAAAGCTTAATTGACAATCAAATTATATTATATTATATTATGTTATATTATATTATAATGAATGAGTGAGTGAGGGAGGGAGGGAGGGAGGGGGAGGGGTGATATAGTTCCACAGAGTGGCTGTCTGCCTGAGCCAACGAGATGTTCTTCACTAAAGGGACATGAAGAACAGCAGACTGTGCAGATCTCCTGATAACCCGGCAGCCATTCCTGAACCTGTTCTGACCAAGTCAACGGCTGTCAAGACCTCTAGCCTCTCTCCTGTATTACTGTCAGACCAAGTCTTCATTTGGATTTAGTTTATGTTACATTTAACTGGAGAAGATGTACAATACTTTGATCAAAGTTATTTTTAAGGCTGTACTGCGTATGACTATCTAGTATGTTATATCGAACCGCAACTTCCAATGCTACCCAGTATGACCACAGTATTGTACTGGTGGACACTGGGAGCTGCCCAGTACAACCACAGTCTTCTACTGGTGTACACTTGGAGCTGCCCAGTATAGCAGGTATAATATTTGGCAGATGTAATATAATTGTATATGTGTGTGTATGACATCTACGGTAAAAATATCAATGTCAATAAACTTTCCCAACATTGGCAAAATGCCATGACTCCAAGCGCACACACGCACACGCGCACACACACACACACACACACACACACACACACACACACACACACACACACACACACACACACACACACACACACACACACACACACACACTTTTCCCCTCACGACAATTGTGTAGGGAGCTGTGGTGTTTTCCTGTCTCGCTATTGTGGAAGTGGGTCATTTCCACGCGTTGGCCCTGGCCCAGTGGTCTGCGGGCTAAAAGCATCCCTTTCCTGACTAGAGCAGGACCAGCGTCCCGGGACACTGCCTGGACACACCTCGAACCACCAGCTAAGCAATAACCAACCCAACAATCACCTCACAAGAACAATAAGCCACCATCTACCAATCAAGATATCATCCACAACCGTGAAATTTCTTAACATATACTAGTATAGTGTTTGAACTGAAGCCACACGGGTTAATCATTTTGGTCAGATAAAAGAGCCTCCCGGGGCAGTGAGGGGGGATTCGAACCCACGACCCATGCGCTGCTGTTTCTTTAGTATCGCCATGACAACAGTGTGTACTACTGCGCAGACTCTGCCGTTGGGAAACAATACACCCACACACACAAGGCCGTTTGAGTTACAGCCCTCTGCTTTCTGCTGGTGCGGCGGATGGGTTTAAATGATAAAAGTGTTTTAACTATATGTAGCCTATATTTAAGTATATCAGCGTCCTGCTCGGACAGCAGCAGGACCAGAGACACAGAGAGAGAAGAGGAGAACATACTTCATGTAGAATGGATGTCTGAGAACCAAGTATTTCAATTTAGTATGTTCCCTTAATCTCTGATGATTAAGGACTATATCATTGTATGTACAGTACAGCACGTTTGTTAGATATAACCCTGCATTTATCAAATACGAATTGGGGTTAACACATTAATATATAATAAGCGGAGCTGGAGAAGCAGTGGTTGCAGAGATGCGCTGGTTCACATACCTCTCTGACAAAGGGAAAAGTATTCCAATATATCTCACATGATCTAGTTATGTCCTCCTTATTCCCGAGTGTATCAATGTTACATCACAACACGCTCGGTTATTATTCAACTCAGTTTCATTTTGGTTTTAATATCGCCACCAAGAAAGTGATCCACTACTAGGATGAAACTATAGTGGGCATGTGAGAAATAACGTCCCGTAGTCTAACTTTTATCTCCGCCCACTTCCCCCCCCACCTCATTCGTTTTGGTGGTGGTTCGGGTTCCAGGGTCTGAGGGTACAGTGGGAGGGACCTCTCTTTTCCCGACCTATCACTGGTCCGAAGGCACAGTGAGCGGCACCTCACTCAAATCGCTGATTGGTCGGTCATGGACGGAGGTATCCGCCCTGTACCTTCGGATACTTTGACCTAATCCCGACAACTTTCTTGGGGGGCGTCGAGAGAGAGAGAGAGAGAGAGAGAGAGAGAGAGAGAGAGAGAGAGAGAGAGAGAGAGAGAGAGAGAGAGAGAGAGAGAGAGAGAGAGAGAGAGAGAGAGATTGTATTCTAAATGGAATGATTAAATATTCAGATCTCAAATTCCAATTCTAAAACTGCTTAACACTGTTCTTAGCTCCGGGATCTTCCCCAATATTTGGAACCAAGGACTGATTAGCCCAATCCACAAGATAAATTTGACCCTAATAACTACAGAGGGGTCTGTGTCAACAGCAACCTCGGTGAAATTCTATGTATGATTATAAATAGCAGACTCCTTAACTTCCTGACTGACAATAATGCCATGAGGAAAAAACAAATCGGCTTCTTACCAAATTATCGTACAACAGACCATATATTCACTTTAAAGGAATACTTCACTGATTCAGAACCGGCGTTCTATCATTATAAAATCGCTATTATAATATTTAAAAAAGTTTGTTTCTTCCCTCAGTCTAACCCAGTCCTCCAGTCGCCCAGCTGTCCTGATTATATTTCTACTGACCTGACGTCAAATGACGCGTTTGACGTCATCTCAGTAGACCTTTGCTTGCCTGCTAGAAGGGCCGAGGACTACAAACCACTAGTTCCGCAAATTTGTAAACCCACCAATAAGGAATGAGGGGGGCGGGAGTGTAGTTAAAAAAAAAACGTGGAAAAAAGGTAATCTGACAAATGTAAATGATTATTGCAGTGAAGTGTCCCAACCACAAGTTTGTTATGGTGAACATGGGTTTATACAGGAGTCCAAGGTAAGGTGGTAAAAACAATATAAGATTTTATTCACAAAGGAAAATGATCCAATATATCAACATTACAAAGATAAGATTAAAAACAAATGCTTTAATATAAAAGATAAGTTTTAAAAATAAAATAAAATATGTACAATGTACCGATCCTATCCTATGGTTATCACAGCCTAAAAACAGCAACGCCACCTTCAACAGACCCAGGCTCCGTACATGCAAGCTCCAGGTAGTGACAATGCCCATACTACCCATCCCCATGGAACATGGGTACTTGAGAAGTGCACTGTGTCACGTGCATTTCTGCTTCCCTCCGTGGCAAGTCCCTCTGCTCGACGGTCGCCTTGAAATAGGAGGAACTGGGACCTCATTGGTTTGGGAATTTATCTCAAAGCACCTGGCATAGGAACTGAGAACACTTAATCCTCTTACCTCTGAGAGACTTTTGGCGTCAACTCTTTGACCCACCCAGGCGAAGACGCTGGATTAGTTCCTGCCGGGTGCTGGGACGGATGGATAAACAACCTGTGGCTTTTCTTCTGAATAGTTCTGTTCCACGTCCAGACACTTTTCGGGCAAAGCAGGAATGGAAGACGTCACTAGTCAAAAAGCGTTACAGTCTATGGTCAAAACACAGGAGCATTTAGACACCCCTAGATCAAATAAGGTTTTCTGTGTATAGGTCGTAAATTTTTTATATATTGACACACTTTTAACTTTTTTTATTTTTCAGGTCAAGTCGTCATTCTGCCATGCCTGTGGAGTCTTTCGATCAGATTTTAGCTTTGTTTAATACAAGTTCAAGGTCACGGGTCAGAGATGAAGTTTCATTTCTTAATTGAACGTCTCTAATTAATTAGCTAATAGGATTACGAGATTACGTTTCATCGATAGTCATTCTTACTGAGCCTTTTTTCCCAGGTGAATTGCCATGTATTGCTCGCCTCCCTCTTAGTGTTTAATGCGTGCAGTTACACATTTCTCTCAGTAGAGGGCAGCATGAGACTAAAGCAGACGGTAACAGAACCAGCGAGACTGCGCCTCTATTGGGGGGTATGATTTATTGCAGCCCGAGTATAATCTCATAATGCCATACCCTTTGAATATATGTTTTAAATGACCATTTTAGTACTTTTAACAGAAAAAAACGATAAAGCAAGAATATTTGTGAAAAATACAGAATCATATAAACATCAAGGGTCGATAATAACAAACATATTCAGGGCCAATATTTGGTTTTGAATCAAATTAAGAAACACTTTCAGAGAGTACAGATAAGATAGAATACTTTCAGAAGTAGAAGTAATACCAAGAAGTATGAGGGATAACAGTTGACCCCACACTGCAGAAGGGTGGGATGAGAGAGTACTTCATATCCTGCAGAATCATAATGCCCACATCAAAACCAACCCAAGCAATGACATTAAGTCAATGGTTCGTACAAGCCCACTGTCTCCGGAGCCCTGGCTCTACATCACATGAGATGTCACAGCCATCTCAGGGCTGGCCCGTTACCATCCCAACCACACATTCAAGGCACACCAACTCAAAGGTGTAGGGAATAATTATTAAAAATGTCACACACATTATTAATGGTATTAGTAATTTCCAAAAAAGTGTCAAAAAAAAGAATCATGGATTCAGGCTCATACTAATCAGACAAACAAATGTTTTCTTTCTCAAAAAATATGTATGAAGTGAAGCGGTAACTTTTATCACGTGGAATAATGAATAAACAATTAAGCAAATCATAAATAATGCTACCAGGCCCTGGCAGCAGAGGAAGCTGGAGTTGCAGTAGATGCAGGTCCTGATGTTGTGCTAGCTGTGGTCAGACCCCAGCAGGCCCTGGTAGCAGAGGAAGCTGGAGTTGCAGTAGACCAGGGGCTTGTTGGGACAGGACTGGACCATCTCAGGCTTGTGAGAGCTGAAGGGGTTGGGCCCGCTGGCCAGGACGTTGATCTCCATGTCATGGAGGATCTGGAGCGATGCCTGGAGCTCCGCCTCGCTGGGGGGGGGGGTGGGGGGGGACAGACACTGAGTCAGGGGTTCGCGTGCTGGAGTGAGGCATGTGTTGTGCTGTGGAATAGTGTGTGGTGTTGTGTTATGTTGTATTATGGTATGTTGTGGTGTTGTGTTATGGTATGTTGTGGTGTTGTATTATGGTATGTTGTGGTGTTGTATTATGGTATGTTGTGGTATTATGGTGTGTTGTGGTGTTGTGTTATGGTGAGTTGTGGTGTTGTATTATGGTATGTTGTGATGTGGTGTTGTGTTATGGTATGTTGTGGTGTGGTGTTGTATTGTACTATGGTATGTTGTGGTGTGGTATTATGGTATGTTGTGATGTGGTGTTGTATTATGGTATGTTGTGGGGTTGTATTATGGTATGTTGTGGTGTTGTGTTATGGTATGTTGTGGTGTTGTGTTATGGTATGTTGTGGTGTTGTATTATGGTATGTTGTGGTGTTGTATTATGGTATGTTGTGGTGTTGTATTATGGTATGTTGTGGTATTATGGTGTGTTGTGGTGTTGTATTATGGTGTGTTGTGGTGTTGTATTATGGTATGTTGTGGTATTATGGTGTGTTGTGGTGTTGTATTATGGTGTGGGGTTGTATTATGGTATGTTGTGGGGTTGTATTATGGTGTGTTGTGGTGTTGTGTTATGGTGTGTTGTGGTGTTGTGTTATGGTATGTTGTGGTATTATGGTGTGTTGTGGTATTGTGTTATGGTGTGTTGTGGTGTTGTGTTATGGTATGTTGTGGTATTATGGTGTGTTGTGGTGTTGTATTATGGTATGTTGTGGTGTGTTGTGTTGCAGCATGCTGTGTCTAGGGACTGACCTGAACATGCTGAAGAAAGTAGGGATGTTGTAATCTCTCAGGAGTAGCAGAGTGGGCATCCAGCCCTCTAGAAGTCCATGGTTGGCATGGAAACCTGGAAACCACCACACAACAGGTAGAAGAGTTGCTTAATAGTGTTGAATAGTCACTGTGGGTCTCTTTACTAGTGCTTGTATTTATGATTTGTAGTTCTATTTTTGGATAGGTGTGGGTAAGGTATGGCAGTGGTTACTTTTAGATAGGCCACGTAGACAACAACTTTATTAATCCCCCGGAGGGGAAATTCCTTTGTTAACAGCCCAGCAGCAGTGAAAAACACAGGATAAGATACACTACAAAAAAAAAAATAAAAAAAAAGTAGACGCTAAGGTAAATGCTTGGATAAATGCTAAAGTAAATGCTAAAGTAAAGACAAACGGGACAAACAGGGCAAACGAAACAGACGGTATAAACAATATCAATTATAAATGATAAAGTAGGTAAGTACCAGTTCTTCACAGTATATTTAAGAAATAGATGATGACAGGCTGTGGTATGTGCTCATTATACCACAGTTAGGGGAGCGGAGGGACGGCGACTTAAATATACAGTTCAAGTTAGGCGCGGAGTGATACTGAACTCTGTAAACTGAACGGGCGTCATAGCTGTGTGTATACGCTCATTATACAACGGTTGGGAACCAATCAGATCGCTTGATTTAAGCCACCCGTTTTATAATAAAGTGTATACTTAAGCAATAGATCACGACAGGCTGTGGAATGTACCACAGTTAAGGGGGTCGCTGTCCCTCCGCTGCGCATTGGGACGGACAACAGTACATTTCACTGACTGAAGTGATCTATTGCTTTTATAAAACGGTTACGTAAGTATGGCGAAATGAAAGTCATAGACACTCTCAATTTTGAAAAAACAAGAAAGTCAGAAAAGCATTTTTTTAACGAATACAAAAATGTAGTCCCTCCTGGCTGCCTACAAAGTGCGCGGCGGTTGCTATGCAACAGCGTCCTTCAGAGAGAAGGCTAGAGACGGTGGCTTGGTTCGCCGCAATTTAGCCTACTATCGAGCAGTTCACTCACCGTGTGCCTATTTTATATATAAATAAACAACAGTTCAAGTTAGGCGCGGAGTGATACTGAACTCCGTAAACTGAATGGGCGTCATAGCTGTGTGTATACGCTCATTATACAACAGTTAGGAACCAATCAGATTGATTTAAGCCACCCATTTTATAAAGTATATTAAAGTGTATAAGAAGGCGCTTTTAATCAAAGGAACTTACATTTAGGTAGGGGTTAGACCAGTGTTTCTCAAAATTGTTTGAGCAAACGACCCCCCCCCCCCCCCCCCCCCCCGCTATTATTATTGTTCATTGTGTTTTAAAAAGAAATTGCAACACCCGTGGGTAGGCTATATCCATTACCAACTCCACTTCAACTCGTGCAACATTGCTTGAATAAAAAACTTCTGTGCCGTTTTGGTTTCTTCTGGACAAGAAAATGTGCATTCAGAGTTTTATTAAAAGGTTTTATTATTGAGCTATTGAAGTTTAATACGTGACTGCTTGTGCTTGTGTACATTTTTATTGGTTATTGAACTGTTAACCCGCGAACTTGGGTTCAATATGTGTACGAAAGACTCCCTCTGTTTACGTGATGTTGCCTAGCAACGCTCATGTGCATGTTCAGCCTTTATCCGCTTCGAGTTGGCGAGTAGCACGTTTAAGTTTGCGGCCAAATAGTAATTAAAGTAGTTTGTTACTATACTATACGATCCTGGAGGGGGCCTGGGAGTATGCCCATCCGGTCTACATGTGTTTTGTGGATTTGGAGAAGGCACATGACCGGGTCCCACGGGAGACACTGTGGGAGGTGCTGCCGGAGTACGGGGTAAGGGGGTCACTCCTCAGGGCCATCCAATCTCTGTACTCCCAAAGCGAGAGCTGTGTCCGCGTTCTCGGCAGCCAGTCAGTTCCGTTCCCGGTGGGTGTTGGCCTCCGCCAGGGCTGCGCTTTGTCCCCAATCCTGTTTGTGATATTCATGGACAGGATGTCGAGGCGTAGTCGTGGTGTGGAGGGGTTGCAGTTCGGTGATCTGAGGATCTCAACACTGCTCTTTGCAGATGATGTGGTCCTGATGGCATCATCGGCCTGTGACCTTCAGCACTCACTGGATCGGCTGGCGGCCGAGTGTGAAGCGGCTGGGATGAGGATCAGCACCGCTAAATCTGAGGCCATGACTCTTGGAAGGAAACCGGTGGATTGCCTACTCCGGGTAGGAAATGAGTCCTTAGCCCAAGTGAAGGAGTTCAAGAACCTCGGGGTCTTGTTTGCGAGTGAGGGTACGATGGAGCGTGAGATTGGCCGGAGAATCGGAGCAGCGGGGGCGGTATTGCATTCGCTTTACCGCACCGTTGTGACGAAAAGAGAGCTGAGCCGCACGGCAAAGCTCTCGATCTACCGGTCGATCTTCGTTCCTATCCTCACATATGGTCATGAGGGATGGGTGATGACCGAAAGGACGAGATCATGGATACAAGCGGCCGAGATGAGTTTTCTCAGGAGGGTGGCTGGCTTCTCCCTTAGGGATAGGGTGAGAAGTTCAGTCATCCGGGAGGAACTCGGATTAGAGCTGCTGCTCCTCTGCTTAGTCAGTTGAGGTGGTTTGGGCATCTGGTAAGGATGCCCACTGGACCACTGATGCCCACCTCCCTTGGGAGGTGTTCCAGGCACGACTAGTGGGGAGGAGACCCCGGGGAAGACCCAGGACTAGGTGGAGAGATTATATCTCAACACTGGCCTGGGAACGCCTCGGGATCCCCCCGTCAGAGCTGGTCAATGTGGCCCGGGAAAGGGAAGTCTGGGGCCCCCTGCTTGAGCTGCTGCCCCCGCGACCCGACCCCGGATAAGCAGATGAGGATGAGGATGTTACTATACAAGTTAAGCGCCTGTAACATCAGTGTTAAATGCGTATGTGCCGGTTGGTGTGTGTACCTTATGAAAGTAAGTGTTTATCGGTTCGCAGACGTAATGAGCGACGTTGCAGTGGTCTACATGTAATGCGCACGTTCTATTGTTTACAAATAGCATGCTAAGCGGAGTTAGCTTCATTCACGTCTTGTGTTGCCTTACTATGTAATATGGATGAGATTCATGTTGCTTAGTGTAATGCCCCATCCACCGCTTGCTTTGCATGTCCCGCAAACCAACCAGTGGAAGTCAGGGGAGGGTGAAATAGTTTCGGAAAGCACCACGCTACTGCGATGAGGTGGATTTGTTTATCGGCGTTACCATGGCGATCATGACGGTACTGAGCATAAAGTCAAAAGTAGATGAGACGATAGAGGGGTTAGAAACCCATATGAAGATAGGCTTTTTATTTCAATTATCCTATTTTTGCACCGAAAATATTTGAAAACCATGAAAGTTTAAAAAGTAAAAAATAATGACCACTACAGAAGTTGTGACTCCCCCATGTTCGTTCCCAGCGCCCCCCCTAGGTTCTACGAACGCCGCCCCCGTTGAGAAACCCTGGGTTAGACAGTGAACACAGAGACAGGTCATTAAGCAGCAGGTAGGGGTTAGACAGTGAACACAGAGACAGGTCATTACGGAGCAGGTAGGGGTTAGACAGTTCAGAGACAGGTCATTACGGAGCAGGTAGGGGTTAGACAGTGAATACAGAGACAGGTCATTAAGGAGCAGGTAGGGGTTAGACAGTTCAGAGACAGGTCATTCAGCAGCAGGTAGGGGTTAGACAGTGAACACAGAGACAGGTCATTACGGAGCAGGTAGGGGTTAGACAGTTCAGAGACAGGTCATTACGGAGCAGGTAGGGGTTAGACAGTGAATACAGAGACAGGTCATTAAGGAGCAGGTAGGGGTTAGACAGTTCAGAGACAGGTCATTCAGCAGCAGGTAGGGGTTAGACAGTGAACACAGAGACAGGTCATTACGGAGCAGGTAGGGGTTAGACAGTGAATACAGAGACAGGTCCTTAAGGAGCAGGTAGGGGTTAGACAGTGAACACAGAGACAGGTCATTAAGGAGCAGGTAGGGGTTAGACAGTGAATACAGAGACAGGTCATTAAGGAGCAGGTAGGGGTTAGACAGTGAATACAGAGACATGTGGGAAAATTTGACTATACCCTTAGAAGGATTATAATTACTAGAAATGTATAATATAATAATGAGATATGCAATGAGAAACACAGAGTGGAATGAACAAAGGTATCCACCAAGTTGAAAGGGTGAGGGAAGCTGGGTGAAGGGTTTGCCACCAAGGGGAAAAGGTGAGGGAAGCTGGGTGAAAGGGTATCCACCAAGGTGAAAGGGTGAGGGTATCCAACAGGGTGAAAGGGTGAGGCTGGGTGAGGGTATCCACCAAAGTCAAAGGGTGAGGCTGGGTGAAGGCTATCCACCAAGGTGAAAGGGTATCCACCAATACGTGACAAAGGAAATGGTGAGCGCTCTGGTGTCTGATAGGGCTCTAGAGTTCTCTGGTTCTGGATCGTCTCTGTAAGCAGAGGGCAGGCCCGGAACCCGAGGTGACACACCCGCACAGTGTATTACCCGGAGAGATTCTGGGTTTGTTCAGATAGACAAAGCATCTGTACGGGCTGCTCAGGGACAGCTTACGCCCCTCGCCTGAAGAGTCTGTACAGTTGTGGGGCCGAGCAGTCAGGCTCTCGGTATGTAAGTCTTCCCTGGAAGCTTAGCTGCTAGCTGAGACGCTGCTGATCTGAGCAGCACTGGCTAGCTCCTCAAGCACTTGGCAAGCCTCCTCCTGGAGCTATTTAAAGCAATGCATGGCTACCTGATCTGCTGCATGCACCTTGTTTTCATATTGGATTTCTAGCACATCATCAGCCCTTGCCTCAGGGGCTGTTTATGTCATACATTAATGTGGATGGTATGGTAGAAATGATGCAATACACTTGCAGCATTGTATTGTACAATGTACAAAGACAGAATGCAGAGGGGCAAAATATCTAAGATGCACTCATCGATCTCTGAACATTAGATGTTATGGACATCTTCATAACCTAGTGTAGGTTCATTCTTATAAGGACATAGCCTAGTGTAGGTGCAGTCTCATAGTGACGTAGCCTAGTGTAGGTTCAGTCTCCTAGGGACGTAGCCTAGTGTAGGTTCAGTCTCCTAGTGACGTAGCCTAGTGTAGGTTCAGTCTCATAGTGACGTAGCCTAGTGTATGTGCAGTCTAGTAGTGACGTAGCCTAGTGTAGGTTCAGTCTCCTAGTGACGTAGCCTAGTGTAGGTTCAGTCTCATAGTGACGTAGCCTAGTGTATGTGCAGTCTAGTAGTGACGTAGCCTAGCATAGGTGCAGTCTAATAGTGACGTAGCCTAGTGTAGGTTCAGTCTCATAGTGACATAGCCTAGTGTATGTGCAGTCTAGTAGTGACGTAGCCTAGCGTAGGTGCAGTCTAATAGTGACGTATCCTAGAGTAGGTACAGTCAGATGTCCTTTCCGACTGCACCTGTCTTTTTCCATCAAGGTCAACGAAAAGAGATTAGGAAAGGACGTAGGGCGTTATTTCTTTGACTATTTGACCACAGCTTGGGTAAGTAGTAAATAAGCCCCCCTGTTTTATTTTCCTCTGTGTGGGGACACATGGGGGGTGTCCTCATTGGCAATACCTCTGTTACCAGTCCACAACCTCCTCTCCTCTCTGTGTACTAAGAGATAAGCAATGAAAGAGGTTTGTAAACGTTTGAAACAGTTGATCCTTGTTTCAAATTCTGTGGTATTGTCTTAGAGAGAATATGCCTGGGGCATAGGGTTGCCAACTGTCCCGTATTGGAATCAAATGTCAGACACATCCCAGCCTATGCAGCAGATAATGCCAATGTCCACTTTGGAAAACACCATTACGTTTACTGAGGTTAGTTATTGAAGTAGTTATTGAGCTGTGCCAACAACCCATTCTCAAAGCTAATTGCCCAGCCCATATGGTTCCTATCGCTTGCAGGCATGCCTGTGATCAGCTGTCAGTGGAATTCGACTGTGTGCATTTTGTGGCCTTTGTGGACATTGAATGGTGTGAAATTCTGAGTCATGTTTGCACACATTGGCTCTGTCGATCATCGCCTGCGAAGCTGGCCAGCTCTTACATCATTCTTCAATCCTCTGGAGTCCAGCGACACTGAAGAAGATTTTTGAGGAAGAAGAAAAAGCTGGAGCTGCTGAGATTTATCAGTCCTTTTTTTGTCACAACGATGGGTGCGTTTTTGCCCAACTCTGCCTAAAAAGCTAGAGGACTCAAAGCTTTGCATCACAGATGTTAAGGAGGAAGTCCAAGGGGCACATAGGGTAGAGCGCATACCATTAAGGCTTAGTCCTGATTGCAACGACACAGGTTAGATTACTGCCCGTGGTCTTTTGCTGCATGTCCTCCCCTCTCTCTCCCATTCCTTCCTGTCTATCTCACTCTATCATAAAGCAGAAAATAATAAAAAAAATAATAATAAAAAAAGTTCAAAGTTCAAAATATAGAACCTTCAACAGAAACAGAACAGCTCTTTTGGATAACAGACCAACTGGCTAATAGACAGACAGTGTCGGCACAAAGGTCCAAGCCACAATTGGAATGGTGAACCTGAGACGATGGGCCTCCACAAGGAGCTCTCCTTCACTGGCCTGGAGCAGGTGGTGGCTGCCCTCTGAACCACTGAGACAGAGGTATGGTCTAACTCTATGAATAGTTGTGTTCTAGTCCGGAGGAAATACCGAAAGCCAGACAGGACACCACAAAATCCACCAGTGAGAGGTGGGTGTCAGTTTTGTAAAACATAGCCAACTTGATCAACATGTTCAGGATTGTCTCATTTGTCCTCAGCGTCCTCCAATGCCTTTGTAAAGAGGATTTCTCTCTGAGGACCATTAAATGGTCGGACTCAAGAAACATGCAGCACAGAGCTGATCAAAAATGAACTTCTGTGAACGTTGACTCGTCATGTAAGGAAGTCTCTCTGGCTGTGCAAAAGGACAAAGGACTGCTCAAATCAATCAAGAGCAGCGTAAGATATCCATGGATAAAGTAGACTTGATGTGTCATGCCCCTCTTTTCCTCTTTTGTAATATTTTTGAAATGAATGAAATTAATTTTGAAATAATTGTATCGTTTTGTTTGTATTGTGACACTGCAAAATTTCAATTTCAAACAATGTCATGACGCTTTAAACAATAATCCATGCATGGTTAAGTCTATTTCATTGTACATACACATTTCCCTATTCCTGTTGTACACCACATAACCTGTAGAGGCGCGGCTTTCTAAGCAGAGGAGCAGCGGCTCTAATCCGAGTTCCTCACGGATAACTGAACTTCTCACCCTATCCCTAAGGGAGAAGCCAGCCACCCTCCTGAGAAAACTCATCTTGGCCGCTTGTACCCGCAATCTCGTCCTTTCGGTCATCACCCATCCCTCATGACCATAGGTAAGGATAGGAACAAAGATCGACCGGTAGATTGAGAGCTTTGCCTTGCGGCTCAGCTCTCTTTTCATCAACGGTGCGGTAAAGCGAATGCAATACCGCCCCCGCTGCTCCGATTCTCTGGCCAATCTCACGCTCCATCGTACCCTCACTTGCGCACAAGACCCTGAGGTACTTTAACTCCTTCACTTGGGCTAAGGACTCATTTCTTACCCGGAGTAGGCAATCCACCAGTTTCCTGCTAAGAGTCAGATTTAGCGGTGCTGATCCTCATCCCAGCCACTTCACACTCGGCCGCCAGCCGATCCAGTGAGTGCTGAAGGTCACAGGCCGATGATGCCATCAGGACCACATCATCTGCAAAGAGCAGTGATGAGATCCTCAGACCACCAAACTGCAACCCCTCCACACCACGACTACGCCTCGACATCCTGTCCATGAATATCACAAACAGGATTGGGGACAAAGCGCAGCCCTGGCGGAGGCCAACACCCACTGGGAACGAAACTGACTGGCTGCCGAGAACGCGGACACAGCTCTCGCTTTGGGAGTACAGAGATTGGATGGCTCTGAGGAGTGACCCCCTTACCCCATACTCCCGCAGCACCTCCCACAGTCTCCCCCCCTCCAGGATCCTTGCGAGAGTGAAGAGCTGGTCCGTAATTCCACGTCCGGGGCGGAAACCGCATTGTTCCTCTTCAATCTGAGGTTTGACGATCGGCCGAACCCTCCTTTCCAGCACCTTGGAGTAGACTTTACCAGGGAGGCTGAGAAGTGTGATACCCCGGTAATTGGCACACACTCTCTGGTCCCCCTTTTTGAACAGGGGACCCACCACCCCAGTTTGCCACTCCTTTGGCACTGTACCAGACTCCCACGCAATGTTGAATAGGCGTGTCAACCATGACAGCCCCTCAACACCCAGAGCTTTTAGCATTTCTGGCTGGATCTCATCAATCCCTGGGGCTTTGCCACTGTGGAGATGTTTAACTACCACAGTGACTTCCACCAGGGAAATTGACGACGAACCACCATCAACCTCGAGCTCTGCCTCCATCATAGAGGGCATATTAGTCGGATTCAGGAGTTCCTCAAAGTGTTCCTTCCAATGTTCAACTACCTCCTCAGTTGAGGAGGATTGCAACTGATAAATACTAAATACATAAAAATATCCCTTTCCCACAAAAAAACCCAAATCAATTATTTTGTTACATTACAGAATTTTGGGTCTGCTTCTTGTGATTCAGCAGGTTGAGGCTGGTATCCCCTCGCTAGCAGAGCTCTGTATGACCACAGTCTATAATGTCGTTGTACGATAGTTGCTTGCCAATATCCTGATTGATGCTGATTATAGTAAGTCCACTTGCTATAGACAATCCTGTCCCATGAATGACCTCAGGTAGGTCTTAATGAGATTTAGTTTGAAAAGCTCCTCTCTGTGGAGAGATCACGGTCACAGGGAGAGTGCAGGCAATTCCCAGGGCAATCCACAGATCTGGGTACAGTTCCTTCAGCTGCTTTTTGTGGATGAAGGAGAGAAGCTCAAGTCCAGTCATGTCACCGAAGACAGGCTTGGCAGGTTGCTGATTTCAAGGGCCAGTTCCTTTCCATCATTGTCATCTTCGTCTCCAGGGCTTGCTGCAGAGCTCGTCGCTATGTTTGGACAATGCCTCACCATCCCATTTTTGGAAGTTAAGCAGCACTCCAAATCTGGTTCTCACTTCTCCCAGGGTTTCAAACCTTTTCTTTATTGACTCAATGATAATGTCCATAACCACATTAAAGAACGCAGTTTCTGGCCTCTTCATGGCATCTCAGATTGGCTTCATAGTCAAAGTGTTTCTTCTTCTCAGCCTCTTCTCTTTAAGCACAGCCTCCACATGCATCTCCTCACATACTTATTTAGTAGAAGCCTGAGCTGCAGCAAAGCCTGTGTCTCTATATCTTGTCAGTGAGGTTTTTACCTTCATGATGAGGTCAACTGGTCAAATGTTTTATTGGGGATATCCTAAAAGGCTTAATGTGAAAACAGCTGAACAAGGCAAAAAAATATTTAACTTTGACGAAAAAAAAATGCTATGGTGAGAATAGCAAGTCAAAAATGATTTGAGAAACAATCAAAAGGGGTGAAATTTAGGCAAAAAAAAAAAATCCTCAGTGCACCATGAGGACATGAGGATATGGTATGAAGTCCAAATCCATTCTTTTATTTTCCCCCAGTGGGGACCATAAAAACCTGATTCATTAGTTATTAGGTCAAAGGTCACGTAACCCATAAAACCAGACACCTCATAAACCAGATCAAAGTTACAAATGTCAACCAGGTCTAAGTTCAAATCCTCATGAATTATAGGTCAGTGACTCTGGACAGAAGGTAGTAAACCCTGAGTTGGTTCAATCCTGACACAAGAGCCGTTTCTCAATTCACGTTCTCGTCTGTACTTGTGTACTTTGCGTTCTCATGAAACGTCATCAGTGGTAGCCCCAAGTACTGTTCCAATTCCGAGTATGCGAGTACTGTCGTAAAACCCGGAAGTGCGTTCTCGATGAGGCCGTTTTACCGAGGATGCATCGGAGGTGACTCGTGTGGACTTTGTACCCTACATATAAAAAGTCGTGTGTATATAAATACACACAACAAGCATATCTTTTCATTTATATTCATTCAAAATATTAACATACTATTTTAAAATGAGTCTGGGGTTTAGTTTTATATAATTTGTTTATATTGTTCAGTATGCCTACATGAGGCCGTAAAGCAGTTAACAGAGCTGAGGTGGTGACGTCATCCAGTCCGCTGCTGTTCCAATTACAGGTGCGTACTCGCGTCCTCGGAAGTCTGTACTTCGAAGTCCAGACTTGCCAAGTACGTACTTCCAAGTCCGCGAGTACGTAGTCCGCGTACTTGGTATTGAGAAACGTCTTAATGTCTATTCTCTCCTGCCATCCCAGCGTGTGTCTGAGGTGTCTTGGCCCTGAACACATACCATCCATTCTGTATCCAATGACCCGCTCATGTTTAGAAACACTGTCTTGCCAAGGCTACTGACTACTACACGGCCACCAGACAGGAAACGGATGTTGTAAACCGGCCCCAACGTGCTCCTCCCTCGGAAATAGCGTGCCACCAGTAACAGGTAGTACCCAAAACTGGAGTGCTTATTTACCGTCAGTTAACCACACGCTGCTGATTAGCATGGATCAGCTAGCCACACGCTGCTGATTAGCATGGATCAGCTAGCCACACGCTGCTGACTAGCACGGATATCAGGGTAGCCGGGTGAGTCTACGTACCGGGGTGTAGGCCTATCACCAGGTCCGGCCTGGCCGCCTCCTCCGTCTCCACCAGCTCCTCCCAGAACTGGTGATAGAGGCCCTTGTAGGCGCTGATGTAGACCCTCCGCTTGGGGCCGAACGCCCTGAGGGGGGGCCTGATGACCGGGCCCTCCACCACCTCCGGCCCCACCAGCACCACCTCCACCCCCTGGTGTCCGGGGAAGGCGCGGCTCAGCTCGTCGTAGTCCGTCAGCCGGGCGCCCATGGTCTCGTTGAGAGAGGCCCCCGCCAGGTGGACGGTCAGGGGCCCGTCGCGGGGGTCCAGGCCGAAGCGCTGCAGGGCGGCCGCCACGGTCAGCACCCGCGAGAGGAACTCGCTCTGGACGCGCCACAGCGAGTCCCGCAGGTCGGCGGCGTCGGGCCTGGGCCGGCCCGCGTTGCTCCACAGGGTGTCCATGTTGGCGGAGGTGAGGACGGCCTCCAGGCTGGCGTCCAGGCCCCCCCCCTGCAGGGCCAGCCAGGCCTCCCAGCCCCCCACCTCCGCCGCCGGCCGGCTCCACTGCGGCTCCGTGGGGACGGGGAGGTCTCCTGGGGGGCGAGGCTCAGGTCTCACAACATGTACGTCTATATAGATATGTGAGTTTCTATAAAGATATGTATTTATATAGATATGTGTAAATATATAAAGATATATCTGTATATCTATATCTTTATATATATATATATGTATATATAAAGATATATGTCTTTCTGTCAAGGTTGCCTTGATTAGACTGCAACTATTAGGGATTGAACCCAGAACCTTTCAGATGGAGTCAAACTCCCTACCTACCCACTACTATCTAGCAGTGGCGGTTTTAGGCACAGGCGAAGCGGGCAGCTGCCCGGGGCGGCATTACATGGGGGGCGGCACGAGCACACAAGAATAAAAAATCATCCGCGCCGCAAAGTGGTTTTCTATTATTGATCATATCACTGCTGTGTGGGGAATCGGCATATTGGCGCCCCCTCAGGCTGCGGGCGCCCCTGCTTGCTGAGAAGGTGCCGTGCACAGAAGTGTCAACAACTCTGCCCCCCCCCCCCCCGGTCAGGTCAGAGGAGAGGGTCAAGTCAGAGGGGAGCGTCAGGTCAGAGGGGAGGTCCTGCGTTGTCCCTCACCTGTGAACATCAGCCACTCCACCAGGCGGTCGATGGCCACCAGGCGCAGCTTGGTGCAGGCCTTCTTGTGGCCGGGCCAGTCCTCCTTCTGACACGCCTTGCTGCAGTAGTACACATTCAGACACCTGGGAGGGGAGGGGAGACGGAGAAACAGGAAGGGTGGGGGGTGGAGAGGGGGAGGGAGGGGAGCAGGAGAGACAGGAATGTGGAGATAAGGAGACCGAGAGGTAGCGATAGGAAGGGAGAAGGAGGGAGCGGTAGAGAAAGTCCAAGAGAAAAAGATGGTCAGATCTAAAATCATGGCCAAAATCATTGTTTTTTTTTGGCATAAGGAGAGCCTTCTATGAGGTCTGACTAGAATCTGCCATTATAAAGGAGATTCATTCGCAGGTTTGCAGATGAACTCTGCAAACACCCAAACCACTCAACCGCCTCCCGGCTAAGAGCAGTGACTCACCGCTCTCAAATTAAGAGCCAATTGGCAAAAGAGACGAGCCCCATGAGCTGCCACCCGACCTGTGAGTGGCTGTTGAGGCGGGGAGCTTCTGTGCTGCTAATCACACGCCACCGCTGGAAGTGGCAGCATGTGATTAGCAGCACAGGATGCGGAGCGTTCTGCCTCAGCACCGTGCCAAGATACAAATAGAGGATTACACTATCGCCCTCTGCCTTCCTGCGTGACCTTCTCAGCTAGTGACGCGTCACTCCTCACCTGCTCACCATGCATGTAAGAGAGGAAATTAACCAAACACGGTACATGGTATGGAGTGCATGGCTGACTATCTGTGTGTGTGTGTGTGTGTGTGTGTGTGTGTGGTCTGTGAGGGGTGCATGGTGTACCCGTCTATATAGGATGATATGTGTCATACTGTAGACCACAAAGCGTGTATTAGTAACTCTATCCAGGGGTATGTCGGGGGGGCAAGGCATGGTCTTTGGCTCCAGGTTTTAGGACAGGGGTTCCGAAAATGTTAAATGCCATGGCACATTATCTATCTCCCACAAATAGTGAGCTATTAATAATGATAATAAATTCGATTTATATAGCACTTGTAGGACTCAGTCTTTTGTAAAGCATTCTATTTAAGTGGTGCATCAATAAAGTATCTCCCTGTTCAGTCTCTGATGTACACTCATGCTCCATCAATGCAGTGGTCAAGAAGGCATGCAGATATACCGTTTTTTGTTGGAAGAAAAAGATAAGATAGCATTCTATAAATAAAGCATTCTATAAAAGTGGTTTTGATACTTCGATCCTCCAAATGTGTTCCGGTTGTGCTTCTATGTAAAAACAATGAAGAGGAAATATAAGGTAGGTAGGATTTGGGCCACTGCTCCAGATAGAGCGATGTTGGGGATGGAAACCTGACTGGTACATTCATGAGAGAGCTGGCCGGGACGCTGTCCAACACTTGCATGCTGTTGTTTTTACTGAGGCTCCAAGGACATGGCACCTTATCAAACAGCTGCCATGACATTTAACAGCAAACAGGTGACATTTATCCTGAGAGAATGCTGGACCAGAGGAGACAGGCGGGCAAAGCCCACCGTCAAGGGGATGGTTCCTACTGATGCAGGATGGCCCCAATCAACAGTTTCTTACTAACTTTATCATGCACCATTGTCTGTTTCCTCACGGCATTAGTGTCTGCAGTCTACCTGTCCTCCACCTCAAGCTATATTCCCTAACTCATTCCTACCTGCGCCTTAAGGATGACACGTATCTGACAACAAATCACCTCTAGTGAATGGCTTTAGATTGAAATCCAAGAGTCAATGGTAAAGTTCTCAACACTATCCCACGGCAACACCACCCATGTCATGGAGGATAAACCCGTCTCCAGCCCCAACCCGTGGACCTACTTCCCACAGCGTTTGAGGGTCTCTGCGCCAGACAGATTGTGGGGAAGTTTGCTGCAACCGGTGCAGAACTTAAAGGTCTCCTCCATCTTCTGGAACATCTCCTTGTAGTTCTTGAAGTGGATTCCTTTGGTCTTCCCCTCAACAGCAGCCCTGCAGGCAGCCACGAAGACATCATGAATCAGTAGAGTCAGTAGAGTGTATGTAATTGATCACAAAAGCAGTTCTTTGCATCTTGAGGGAGGAAGAACGGAACGTTCTTCAAGTCTATAGAGCAGATATTATCGTTGGTCATCGAGGTAAAATGTTTTGTTCATCAAGATAATCATTCAGACACATTATTGCAGCTTTAAATGTTTTTGAAGCGTGAATGCAATCAATTTAGTTAAAGGCAGACGAAAAACATTCTAAAATGCGCCTAAAATAATCAACATGGGGGTCATAGACATACAATAAGTGACGCAAACAATGATTTTATGTGGGGGCACAGAATGACTTGGGAGTGAGATGGAGACGTCTGGTCTCTATATCTGCTTGAATCACGTTATCAAGGTTTACTCAAATGAGTAGAAAATCAAGCCCTATAGGAAGTGATGTTATCAGGTGACCCAGGGGTCAGGGACACAGCTCCTCACAGCGGGCTCACTGGGGCCTGACCTCGGAGAAGGTCCATCTGGGGTGCGGTGAGGTACAGTGCGTTTTAACTGGTGGTGGAAACATAAGTCAGCGTGGCGGCTACAGTACAGCTCGGTACAGCCAGAGGGCAACTGGGTAAACGGGCCGCACTCATGAGAGGCTCTGTCAAACAAACGGGCCCCAAACTTTTATTCTGCAAGCACTGGAATTACAAATCTGGGATATTGATTCCTGGTACCCTGGGGAACGTGTGTATGAATCTTGGCAGCTCTCGCCGTCTTGAAAGGGCACGGACACACGCGTGAGTCCGACCTTAGCTTAGAGTAGAGGCATAACACGGTGTCTGTTTCAATTCCCCCATTCCTGGTGGGATGGAGATAGAGACTTGGGCCTTAAGGCGTGTAAAGACAGACGGCCTGTGGACATCCTGTTGATATACAGGTCTGAAGGGGCCACGCCCCTTATGAGGAATAAAAACCTTCCTGTGCATTTCACTAATAATAATATTTTTATAAGATAAAGGTCAGTTTCTCAGATATGCGTGTTGGATGGGTGGAGTGCAGGGTTTCATTGTTCAGATCCTGTATTGGTCAGAGCTAGGTGTTCTTATTGGTCTATTTTGAGAAGATGATAGGATTGGTAGGTCTTCTGATTTTCTTCTGTTTTCTAACAGGTCTATTGTGAAAAGGTGTTTAGGAGTGTTTAAGGTCTTGGTGTCTGGAGCGGCCTTTCTGTCAGAGGGCTCTGATGCTGTACCTGTACTCTCCATAGTCTTTCATGTTGAGCTGGTCCAGGATGACCCCCCCAAGCCCGGGAACGTTGGATTCCAGTGCATTAAATCCCGTCTGGTTAGAGAAGACACTGCCGCTGTCAGCAGCAGAGGATGGTGGAGGAGTTGGGCTCTGCGTTGCCATGTTGGAAGGTTGCAGTATTTCTATTGTCAGAGAAAAAAGATAATTGAGTGGTTGTTGTTTTTTTAAATCTGACACAACTCAAAGAACATAGAAGTAAGATGTCCAAGAGTTATCGAAACTTCATTAGTAGTTCACACAGATTAATCAAAAAATCATCCATTCATTGTCTTGGCCAGAAAAAAGGGCAGATAAGCATCAACATGTTTCATTGAAGACACATACAGGTGCATCTTAATACATTTGAATATTGTGGAAAAGTTTGCTAATTTCAATAATTACTTTTAAAAAGTGAAACTCATATATTATATAGATTCAAATACACCCAAAGTGAAACATTTCAAGCCCTTATTTGTTTTGATCTTGATGATCATGGCTTACAGCTCATGAAAACCCAAAAGATTTTTAATATGGAAATGTCGGCCTTCTGAAAAGCATGTTTTTGTATATGCACTCAGTACTTGGTTTGGGCTCCTTTTGCATAAATGACAGCATCAATGTGGAGTGGCAGAGTCGATCAGCCTTTGGCCCTGCTGAGGTGTAATGGAAGCCCAGGTTGCTTCGATGGCGGCCGTCAGCTCGTCTGCATTGTTGGGTCACATGCCTCTCCTCTTGAAAATAGCCCAAACATTTTCTATGGGGTTCAGGTCAGGCGAGTTTGCTGGCCAATCAAGCACAGTAATCCCTTGGTCATTAAACCAGGTATTGGTACTTTTGGCAGTGTGGGCAGGTGCCAATTCCTGCTCTAAAATGAAATCAGCATCCCCATAAAGCTTGTCAGGAGATGTAAGCATGAAGTGCGATAAAATGCGTTGACTTTGGATTTGATAAAGCACAGTGGACCAACACCAGCAGATGACATTGCCCCCTAAATCATCACTGACTGTGGAAACTTCACACTGGACAACTTGGATTGTGTGCCTCTACATTCTGCCTCCAGACTCTGCGATCTTGAATTCCAAATTAAATTCAAAATTGTACTTTCATCTGAAAAGACAGACCAGTTATTGTTCTCTTAGCCAAGGATGCATCTGACGTTGTCTCTCGTTCAGGCGTGGCTTGACATGAGGAATGCAACAGTTATAGCCCATGTCTTGGATACATTCAGGCGTGATGCACTGACTCCTGCCTCAGTCCACTTTGTGAAGCTCCCCCAAATTGTTTAATGGCCTTTGCTTGACCATCCTCTCATTGCTGCGGTTATCCCTGTTGCTTGTGCACCTTTTTCTACCAAACTTTCTCCTTCCACTCAACTTTGTATGAATATGGTTGGATACGGCTCCCCGAACAGCAAGTTTCTTTAGCAATGACCTTTTGAGGCTTAGCCTCCTTGTGGAGGCTGTCAATGACTCTCTTCTGCACAACTGTCAGGTCAGCAGTCTTCCCCATGATTGTGGAGCCTACTGAACCAAACTGAGAGACCATGTAAAGGCTCAGGAAACCTTTACAAGTGCTTTGAGCAGGGGTAGGGTGAGTATGACACCTTGAGTCTACAATATTCAACTTTTTCACAATATTCACATTTTCTGACATACAGAATTTTGGGTTTTCATGAGCTGGAAGCCATAATAATCTAAATAAAAACAAATAAAGGCTTGAAATATTTCAGTTTGGCTGTAATGAATCTATGTAATATATGAGATTCACTTTTTAAATGGAATTATCGAAATAAATTAACTTTTCCACAATATATTCTAATTTAGTAGTCCTTAAAGATCCAGTACATTTAATCCTTATTTTTCCCTTCCTAAAACGAGACCAGTTTTAAGCCGACTAAGCGAGCGGTCGCATGTGTCGCTGCGTTCTCAGTTACGCTGCTGAGGACACCTGCTGAGGGCTGCATGTGAGCCCCAGAATGCGACGGTGATGAAATTCTAGCTGGCCCCAGCTCGGACCAGCCTCCATGACTGTGGTGATCTCCATTCCTAGGGATAGAACCACAAGGAGGCCTCATCTCACTGGGCCACCCCCGCCGCCCCGGACCCTGCCCTGTGCGCTTCACAGCTGATATTCTGAGGGCTTTAAAAAGGGGCTGGTTTAGCATGCAGACAGAATGCAGAGGTCTGACAGACGTGATCTGCAGCGTTACTCTACCACGTCTCTAGCTAAACTACACTGTGTAGCCAAGCTACACAGTGAGACACCAGTCAGGCAGGCTGTCAGAGAAGCAGACAGAAAGACAGGCAGGCGTGAATAGAGAAAAAAAAGAACGGAAATCTACAGAAAAAGAGAGGAAAACACAAAGACAAATGGTACCTTGAGGTCCAGAAGGCTCTCTAGAATACTCCAATCTGATCTTAAAACAGGTCCTCTCGGTCTGTATCACTCTCTCACTCTCTGGGTGTCCCTCTTGCTCTCTGTCACTGTCTGTCTGCCACTCCCTCCTCCCCCGTCTCTCTCCTCTCACTCCCCCCCTGGTGTGACTGGGAGTGTGAGAGGAGGTGTTTTGGGAGACTGCGGCCAATGAGGTCAGTGGAGAACCCCCCTCCCTCCCTCCCTAGCATAGGGGGGGTCGGTAGGGTCAGGGTCTGACAGGGTCTTTACTGAGGGGGTAACTCATCCAATACCTTTCGTAGTACCAGGATTTCATCTAAATGATATCCCCAATGCATCTTGGGAGAAACTGGCATGGAAC
>NC_140291.1:13028637-13057430 GCF_964030765.1 Micromesistius poutassou
AGAGAAAGGTGTATAGAATACTCGGTGTGGCTGTAGAATGAACCCAGTAGTCATGACAACCATCGACCATGTACAAACGTCTGCTCCAGTGGGCAGAACCACGGCTCGGTTGAAGTCTCCCTCGTTCGTGTGTTGAGCGCCACATCGAGGAGCAGGGCAATCTGTTCAGAGCGCCTTCTTTTATTCATTTAAATAAAGATATTTGGGGCGAACTCACTTCATGAATAAAGCATAAAAATGCAAAATATATTATTTTTTATATATATCTATATATATATAACACGAAGAAGCGCGTGGATACATGGCCGTATCTAGATTTTGCCCCAGCCCGTCGGGTGCAGCCCCGATCACCTTTAACTCCTCCCCCAGTCTGCTTCCGTCCACGTGATTAACAGCGTGTGATCTGAGTGCGCTGATCTGCTGATGCGCTGAAATGCGCTTTAGTCTGGCGGTGTGGGCGGGGTTACCTGCTGCCCTCCTGGAACAGGGCCAGCTCCAGGGCCGTGCGCTCCAGCACGGTGAGCGCCGTGACGGTGATGGGCCCGCTGGCCCGGCTGGGGAAGCAGCCCTGCAGTCTCACCTCCTGCCAGTCCGAGTGGATCTTGCAGATGTCCACCGAGTCAAAGTACCTGCAGCGGGGAAAAACAACACGTCTCATATTGCGGTTCACACGGACTAACATGTGGACCTGGATTATCCTAAAGCCACTCCCAGGTCAAGTTGAGGACCCTCAGAGCGCACCTTCTAAAAGACAGGTCGTGTCATCATGTCTTTTTTCCACAAGAGAGAGACAGAGGGACAGAGAGAGAGAGACAGAGAGACAGAGAGAGAGAGAGAGAGAGAGAGAGAGAGAGAGAGAGAGAGAGAGAGAGACAAAGACAGAGCGACAGCGGGACAGAGGGAGAGAGAGGGAGAGAGAGGGAGAGACAGAGAGAAAGACTGAAAGACAGAGAGAGAGGGAGGGAGACAGAGAGAGATTTAAGGCAACATGGCCTACTACACTACCAGGGGTCTTAGAACATCTCAAACCCAAAGAACAGTCACCTCTCTCAGTCTCCTTGACAACAAAATCCGCAAAAACGAAGCACCTTAAGAACAAGCCTCCCTGACAACAAGCCTTCTTTCTAACCCATTTACTAAAGCTTTAGACAGACAAGAGAGACAAGCTCAGCCCAGTCACAGACAGACAGAGAAAGACACGCACACACACAAACACGTGGACAGACAGACAGGTAGGCCTACTTGATGAAGTCGGAGTACTCCATCCAGAACACGCCCTCGCTGCTGCCGTGAGCCATCAGCTCGTTGCGGAGGTGCTGCGGCCAATCAGACCACTCGTCCGACCAGCTCCCGTTCCACGAGAACCGCCCCCATGGATTACGTAACCGTAGCAACCTTCAAGAGTCAGAGAGATGGAGAGAAGGGGGGGGAAAGAGGGAGAGAGACGAGAGGACAGAAGGAGACAGGAAGGAAGAAAGTACATGGTCAGGTGTTTTTAAAATAACAAAGTAGTCCAAGTGACGCAGTGTGTGCACGGCCAATGTGTTGATGTAATGTTGACTTTAATCATTCTTTATCAAATGTGTTGATGAAATGTTGACTTTAATCATTCTTTATCAAATGTGTTGATGTAATGTTGACTTTAATCATTCTTTATCAAATGTGTTGATGTAATCTTTATCAAATGTGTTGATGTAATGTTTAACTCTGATCATTCTTTATCAAATGTGTTGATGTAATGTTTAACTCTGATCATTCTTTATCAAATGTGTTGATGTAATGTTTAACTCTGATCATTCTTTATCAAATGTGTTGATGAAATGTTGACTTTAATCATTCTTTATCAAATGTGTTGATGTAATGTTTAACTCTGATCATTCTTTATCAAATGTGTTGATGTAATGTTGACTCTGATCATTCTTTATCAAATGTGTTGATGTAATGTTTAACTCTGATCATTCTTTATCAAATGTGTTGATGTAATGTTTAACTCTGATCATTCTTTATCAAATGTGTTGATGTAATGTTTAACTCTGATCATTCTTTATCAAATGTGTTGATGAAATGTTGACTTTAATCATTCTTTATCAAATGTGTTGATGTAATGTTTATGTTGTTGTTGTCACCTGTATCCCTGGACGTCCCGTACGTCCAGGATGGAGTAGGCGTGTCGCGGTCGGAGGCCCATGGACTCATAGACGCCATCGTCCACCTTCATGTTGCCCCCACCGCACGACGCACCCATCAGGAACCTGACACACACACACACACACACACACACACACACACACACACACACACACACACACACACACACACACACACACACACACACACACACACACACACACACGAAAAGAAGGAATAGGTTAGCATCTCAGTGGGTCTTATTTAGACTACTTCAGTCTGTCTGTGGACGTGTCCTTCCTGCTGATTTACTCAAGGGGAAAAAGGCACTTTCTTTTCAATTTATTAAGAGCGTTTCAGCTTCCACTATTGTACACATATTGAAAGTCAGTGTAAGATGAGTTTTATATCCAGTCTGTGTGTGTCCACACCGCAGCTCCTCTCTAGCCACAGCGTTTTACCTCTTCTTCCTGTGGTAGAGTTTCTGGGAAGCACTTCCAGACAGTGAATCCTGTTTGATTCCATTTAAGTTGGGTTACTTTGTAAATGCCTCTAATGTGTATGTTTACATTTAGGGGATTTTTGCTTTGACACTTTTATCCAAAGCAACTCACAACCATTCACTCACACATTCACACAGACGGCAGAGTCAGTCACGAAGGGCGACAGACAGCTCTTCAGGAGCAGTTAGGGTGAGGTGTCTTGCTCAGGGACATCTCGGCTAGGAGGAGCCGGGGGATCAGACTAGCAACCTTCCGGTTACCAGTCCACCTGCTCCACCTCCTGAGCTACTGCCGCCCCTCATGTGTAGAAATACTGACCAAAAAGTGGCTTTACAGAGGAGTCTCCTGGGCAGGTTAACAGTGCGAGACACACACTCGCACCGGGATCAAGTCTTTAGTTCAGTGTCAGATCTCGTTTTGCAGCACGAATATCTGAGTACCTGAAAAAACATGGTCAAACTACATGAAGTGCTATTGAGATGTGCATCAGCTGCTCTTCATTACACTGAGGGTCATCACCGGAGCACTGCTGAATAGGGAAACGTCTAGCGGCCAGCTACTGAACACTGCCTACAAACCTGTTGGGAGTCCACCATATGGAACACATGGAGAGTGATAACGGCTAAAGAATTACATGCCCTGCCCCCAACATAACACAAGACGTATTTATTAGATAATTTGACCGTACATTACTTTACAATATGTTTGTAATGTGTGAGGTTTGCTTGAGGATTCATCGTTTACCCGAGTACAGTTGGCACCGCTCATCTACTCCGTTCAATAAACAGAAGTAGAACCTAGAAAGGCCAAAGCCATCGGTGAGTGACAGCCGTCGGTCATCGGTGAGTGACAGCCGTCCGTCATCGGTGAGTGACAGCCGTCCCTCGTCGGTGAGTGACATGCTGTGACCCCTGTGTGACGACCGGCCCCCCCCAGACGCATTGGTCTCGTGATCGGCAACGCCTCCCATTCACTTTGTATCGGATGTTTTGATTGGACATACAGTAGAGTACCATCGGACCCTGGTCTCCAGACCGCAGAGCTTAAGCACTGCCACCAAAAAACGTGTTGAACTCCCACCAGCCGCCACTAGAGGGCCGGGGGGGTGAAGGCACGCCGTGTGAGACTTTGTCTGGTCGGACCGGGCCTCAGACTACTGACACACTGACCGCTCTCGCTCATTTACGACCAATCAGGGTCGGAAATGAGCTTTCCGGATTGGTCAGGGTGAACCCAGCTGGGCTCGTCGTTCACATGCAGGCACAGCGCGGCACCATAGCTCCACCACAGGGGGGGGGGGGGGGGGGGGGGGGGGGGGGGATGCAACAGTGAGTGAGGGAGACGTTCTGCTCTCTCTCTCTTTTCAACACATCATCGTACCTACAGCAGCTTAACAAGGGGCTGCTGACATTCAGTCGAGTCTACAAGTCGGGTTCAAACGCGCAAGGTCGTCTCAGGTCAAGCCTGCCCCCTCACCCAGCCTCCTTGGAGCTCAGCATTTTGGCCCAGATGAGGTCTGTGTCGATGGCCTCCTCGCGGGGGTTGGTGGAGCTGACCTGCAGCATGAGGGAGTCGCAGGGCGCCCCGGTGAGCGTGGCCAGGCCCTCGATGGCCCGCCCCGCCTGCAGGGCGTAGTACGAGCCGTGGAGCTTGGCCAGCGCCTTCTCGATCAGCGCCACCCACAGCTGCTTCCTCTGGGCCTGCGGGACAAGACGCCGTCACTCCACTGTATACCGGTTATACTGGTGTACGTGTGTGTACGTGTGTGTGAGAGAGAGAGAGAGAGAGAGAGAGAGAGAGAGAGAGAGAGAGAGAGAGAGAGAGAGAGAGAGAGAGAGAGAGAGAGAGAGAGAGAGAGAGAGAGTGAGTGAGTGAGTGAGTGAGTGAGTGAGTGAGTGAGTGAGTGAGTGAGTGAGTGAGTGAGTGAGTGAGTGAGAGAGAGAGAGAGAGAGAGAGAGAGAGAGAGAGAGAGAGAGAGAGAGAGTGTGAGTGAGTGAGTGAGTGAGTGAGTGAGTGAGTGAGTGAGTGAGTGAGTGAGTGAGAGAGAGAGAGAGAGAGTGAGTGAGTGAGTGAGTGAGAGAGTGTGAGTGAGAGAGAGAGAGTGAGTGAGTGAGTGAGTGAGTGAGTGAGTGAGTGAGTGAGTGAGTGAGTGAGTGAGTGAGTGAGTGAGTGAGTGAGTGAGTGAGTGAGTGAGTGAGTGAGTGAGTGAGTGAGTGAGTGAGTGAGAGAGAGAGAGAGAGAGAGAGAGTGAGTGAGAGAGAGAGTGTGCGTGCGTGCGTGCGTGCGTGCGTGCGTGCGTGCGTGCGTGCGTGCGTGCGTGCGTGCGTGCGTGCGTGCGTGCGTGCGTGCGTGCGTGCGTGCGTGCGTGCGTGCGTGCGTGCGTGCGTGCGTGCGTGCGTGCGTGCGTGCGTGCGTGCGTGCGTGCGTGCGTGCGTGCGTGCGTGCGTGCGTGCGTGCGTGCGTGCGTGCGTGCGTGCGTGCGTGCGTGCGTGCGTGCGTGCGTGCGTGCGTGCGTGCGTGCGTGCGTGCGTGCGTGCGTGCGTGCGTGCGTGCGTGCGTGCGTGCGTGCGTGCGTGCGTGCGTGCGTGCGTGTGTGCGCGCGCCCCCCCCCTCCTACCTGAGAGAAGAGCAGGTAGCCGTAGTCGTCGCAGGGCAGCATGTCGTCCACCAGCACGGTGGTCCAGGTGCCGTCCTTGCACAGCCTCACCTGGTAGGCCCCCTGGGGACACAAGCCCCGCGTGATCATCACCCGCTCCACCAGCTCAGGCCGCTCCGCCAGCACCGCCAGCGCACTCAGGAACCTGGAGGGAGGAGGGAGAGCTTACACACACACGCACGTACGGACGTCCAGAGAGGAGGGAGAGCTTACACACACACACACACACACACACACACGTACGGACGTCCAGAGAGGAGGGAGAGCTCACACACACACATATACAGACACACACGTACGGACGTCCAGAGAGGAGGGAGAGCTTACACACGCACGCACGGACGTCCAGAGAGGAGGGAGAGCTCACACACACACATATACAGACACACACGTACGGACGTCCAGAGAGGAGGGAGAGCTTACACACACACACACAGACACACACACACACACACACACACACACACACTCACACACACGGACGTCCAGAGAGGAGGGAGAGCTCACACACACACACATACGGACGTCCAGAGAGGAGGGAGAGCTTACACACACACACACACACACACACACACACACACACACACACACACACACACACACACACACACACACACACACACACACACACACACACACACACACACACACACACACACACACACACACACACACACACACATCCAGAGAGGAGGGAGAGCTTACACACACACACACACACACAGACATCCAGAGAGGAGGGAGAGCTTACACACACACACACACATACGGACATCCAGAGAGGAGGGAGAGCTTACACACACACACACACACACACACACACACACACACACACACACACACACACACACACACACACACACACACACATCCAGAGAGGAGGGAGAGCTTACACACACACACACACACGGACATCCAGAGAGGAGGGAGGGGGAGTGGGGAGAGAGGGGGGTGAAGAGGGGAGATCTACCTCCCCAACCTCCTCCCCATCTACACACCACTGTGCTCTCCTAGCTCCCTCCCACCAGGGGAGATCACTGGGGAGGGGCCCTCTGGGGGAGGGGCCCGGTAGTGTAGAACAATCTCCCTGAACCCGTTCACTGAAGATCCCTCCGCCCCCCCCCCCCCCCCCCCCCCGAGGCACAGCCCAAAGCCACGTGTGTGTCCTCACCAGCAGTTCCCCAGCAGGCCTTGCAGGATGTCGGAGGGGCGGGGCGTGCGAAACACAGACCACTTCACTCCTCTGTCCTTGAAGTTGCTGCAGTTGATCTCGTGGGGGCGGAGCCACTTTTTGATTCGCTGCTGGACGCTGTCACTCTCGGGGAAGCCCACTGAGCTCGGACCGGGCGGGAAGCTGTCGTCCACAAAGTTCACCACGTTCTGGTGGAGAGACAGAGACAGAGGGACTATATGAATATGTCTGATTTCTATATTTTTTTTTTCACTCACTCACTCACTCACTCACTCACTCACTCACTCACTCACTCACTCACTCACTCACTCACTCACTCACTCACTCACTCACTCACTCACTCACTCACTCACTCACTCACTCACTCACTCACGCGCCTCAGTGCACCTGGCAGCGGCAGCCAGCATGGCCACCGCTGGCCCGGGCAGGTCCGCTAAAGAGGGCATTTAAGGGATCAAGATACGCTACCCGACACCCAGAGCTGCCCTGGAGCCGCCTGGCGCAGGGCCACCGGGCCCGGGCCCGGGTGTCGGACTGGACCCGGACCAAGACGGGGAGGGGAGGCGGAATGATCATTGTACACATGAATAAATAAACAGGACCCCTGTATGAAGGAACCTAATCCTGTGTCCTTGGCACACATAATGCTACCAGTGCCAGGCTAACCGGACCACACACTGGTTAGCCTGTGCTGGGTGGCGCTCTGGTGCCAACTGGACCACTATGGTGAGAATAGATTGTAGATATCAAGCTCTGTTCACCTCTTATAGCCCTCCCTGCTTCCCGCTCTCCATTCATTTTTCTGTGTCTCTCTTTAAAGTCTTTGCAAATGGCTTTCCGTCTCTCTCTCTCTCTCTCTCTCTCTACAGTCTGTCCGAATGTCTCTCTGCTGTTGTCTCTCGCTGGAAGAAGTCGATGCCGGTTGTCTCCGCTACAGCAGGGTAGATAATTGCTGCAGCTCTCCAGCTAAAAATACAGCAACCTCAAGTTCACCTCACGCACACGGAAGCGACTTCAAGATGATAATGGGGTGCTACCCTGCGGGTGTGTTTATGAGGAGGAGAAAAGAGGGGTCTCTCTCTCTCTCTCTCTCTCCCCCCTAGATATTGATAAGCGATGCGGGGGGGATCATCCAGGTTCATCGCTCGTCGTATAGTGTAAACGCAGCGTGAATTCTAATCCATGTGATGAGTACTATAAAGTGCCATACTGTCAGTAATGGATTATGGAGGTGAAGCAGTGTCTAGATATACAGTACAAACTTAGCATTTTATAATACTTCTGCAATAGGAAGGCGTACTGCAGTGTGTGAATGTATATATAGATCTATCTATACACACACACACACACACACACACACACACTCTATAAATTACACATCACAATATAATCTTTCCAAACAATCCTTAGATCAAATCTTCCTGTCATGTTCTGAGAACCTATCAGGGGGCAGTAGATGACGGGAATCACACTGTGAGTAACCTGAGCACGTCACCACAGAACCACTGCTACTAATGCTGATATGCTCATATGAAGGATGCCATCTATCTTCCAGCCAAGCGGCAGAGTGACAGGCCACAAGGTTGCCAAGGGCTACAATAGAAGCGGCGCCAAACTGCCGTGAGTCAGACCAATGAGCAGCTCCAAGCAGACAAGGTGACCTCCATGACCCCGCCCGCTGCCCAGCGCTGACTCTGGTCTGATGCAGTGGGTCTCCTCGTGGGTTAAAAGGTCCTCACAGAGATCACTGGATTCAATCAAAAGCTAAATACAAGCACTTCATTAACGCCGTCACTTCAGACTGCTGAGAGAAAGTTCATTGTTTTTGACCTTATAATCATTAGCATATTTTTTTTTAAGACAAACTTAATGAAATGTTTTCCTTCGGATCAGATGAGACTTCGTCAGGTGAGCCAGAGGCAGTGAGGTGTGGTTGAGTCTACCCACAGGGGTCGTCTTCGCTGATGATGACGTTGTCAACACCACCAACAGCTGCTCCTCCTGCCCCGTGTGGGACGTCTTCTTCTTATGGGTTCACCTTTCTGCTCTCAAAACAACTCTCAGGCTAAGAGGAGCTCCAGGTGGGGATGACGGCCATCACAGGCTACGCAAACTAAAGCAAACATCCGTAAACAGCTTCTCTTGGCAGGCTGTCGTAGACAGACCGGTCGAACCGCCAGCCTCTTCAAACAGATCGGCTACGACGCCTTAAAGGGATAGTTCAGGATTTTGGACATCGGGTCTCATTTCCAAGTGAGCCAGTGTGTTATTTATCATTGGAGACCGTTTTCAACACGTTTCATTCAGTCCTTGCAGAAATCGCTGGTGCTAGGCTAGCGCAAGTCGACGGGAACTGCTAGCCTGCCAATAAAAACTGTTTTACCCACTCACCTGATGGAAACCAATTATAATGCCCGACTATCGATGTAAATGTCTGTGTTGATAGAATATTAGAAATAAAACTATCCTTGCATCGCAATGATCACATTACATTTTGGGGGACTACTTTCTCAGCAGCGGCGGAATTTCACTTTGCTCCGGTGTAGCAACCAATTCATTACAGCAGAAGGTAAACAGAGAAGCGCACTCCAGGTAATATCAGTCCGCCGCTGCCGTAGCTTGCTTTCAACTACAGGGATTATAAACTAAATGCATTGCAAGGATACGTTTATTTCTAACACTATTCTATCAACACAGACATTTACATCGATAGTCAGGCATTATAATTGGTTTGCCTCGGGAGTGGGTAAAACTGTTTTTATTGGCAGGCTAGCAGTTCCCCTCGAGTTGCGCTAGCCTAGCACCAGCGATTTCTGCAACTAGAAGGACTGAATGAAAAGTGTTGAAAACGGTCTCCAATGATAAATAACACACTGGCTCACTTGGAAATGAGACCCGATGTTGTTCAAAATCCTGAACTATCCCTTTAAGCATGCGTGTGAAGACACATTGTACAACACACTCAGGGTGATGTAATGCTATTTTCTCTGCCCTAGAATGAATATGCCGTTTCAAGTGTGCCAAAACCTTTGGAAGGTTGTTTTTACAAAATGTGTGCTCTAAGGAATGGTTGAAGAGCCAACTGCTTTCCAACGGCTAGATAATTTGTTTGTTTGACTTTTTGTCCATTCGTATATGTTGTAGTTGTTATCCCCATGTGCTACAGGTTCTGTGTTGTGAGCAGATCTTCCTTACCAGCTATTTCCCCTCGCTATTGGATCCTGGTTGCATCATGTACCAAAGCTCCCAGCCTCACCACTACACTATCCTAGGCTCCAGGAAGCTAAAAGGAGGAAGTCAGGCAGCAGTGCTTGGTTTCTGTTTACAGTCTGCTACCAAATGTGGGGGGAAAAGAAAACTATCTCTTTTGTTAAAAAAAAGAAAAAAGATTTATAACACAATATTAGCCATTTACCGACTTATGGAGTCAGTAGACATAGTTAATAGTACTGCTGACCTCAGGGCAGGCTACCCCATCAAAGAAAGAGTTCAAAAGCCTGGAGCGATATCAATCTCGTGGGACTTCAAAAACCGGGAACCCTGCTAGAGAGCATCATATTATTAAACCATTAGGCTCACGATCATCTCCAAGATCGATCCAACTCCCAGAATGTCGCCAGGTCTTCACTCATGTGAGTGAATCCAGTGAACACCTCCTCCTCCCCCCCTCGTCTCGTGGAGACAATCTTCCACCAAGCCCATCAGGGCAGTGGTCCCGGCTTGGAGGGGGTTGCAAAGCATGCGCGAAACATTCATCTTCAGACCGAGCCCATGTGCAAGACCACACGCATCACACCGTCGACAGCGAGTCAGTGTTCGCGTTACCCCGTTCCACGTCACGCCTCTTACCTCCTGACAGAAGCTGACGATGTTCTCCCAGAGCTCCTTGGCCTCGCCTTCGTCGTTGCGGCGCCGCGCCTCCACGTGCATGCTCTCCCGCCTCTTCAGCGGCTTGGCCACCTTGCGCAGCGTCAGGTACTGCTGCGGCGTGTGGCACGCCACGCAGTTCTTGGCCGGGCCGGCGTTCAGCAGCGTGCAGGCCGGACACGCCCACTGCCCCGCCTTCTCCAGAGAGGACGAAGATAAGGAGGCGGAGGAGGAGGCGGCGGCGGGTGGGAAGGCGCGGCCCTGTTTCCTTGCCTTGTGACCAGAGGAGGAGGACGACGACGACGAGGGGGCGTTGGAGCACGAGCAGGTGGAGCCGCCGGCCCCCATCGGGGGCCCGTGCAGCGGGCAGCAGCGCGGGGCGCCGGGCGCCTCGCGGTCCTGGAAGCCGTGCAGCTTGGAGGAGCCGCAGGCCGAGCACTGGGAGCTGCCGGTGGGGTTGTGGAGGGTGCACTTGGAGCAGGCCCAGGTGCTGAAGTCCGGGCTGGAGGGGCTGGCCGGGGTGAAGCGCACCGCCTCGCAGCCCACCAGGTCGATGAGGTCGGCGCCCACCCGCGAGCCCCGGCACCCCTCGCACTTGGACGCCCCGCCGGGGTTGGGCAGCGAGCAGCCGGGGCACTTCCAGGTGGAGGACGACGACGAGGTGGAGGTGGAGGAGGAGGAGGAGGAGGAGGAGGAGGAGGGGAGGTGGGCCGGCGGGTGGTGGTGGTGGTGCTGGTGGGGGAGGGGGTGCAGCTCCCCCTCCTCCAGCACGCTGAGGCGCTTCCCCGGGTAGGGCGGCTCCTGCGGCTGGGCCTGGTGTTTGGGTTTGCTCCGCAGCTGGGGGCAGGGCTGCGGGGGCGCGGTGGCGGGCGAGGGGGAGGTGGGACTGGGGGAGCCGCCGCCGCCGGTGGTGGGGGGGGGCCGCCCCGTGGGGGGGACCTCCCGCCGGCTGCGCGGCACGGGGTTGTTCTGGAGGGAGGAGAAGGGGGTGAAGGGGGAGGCCAGGCCCTGGGGAGAGGGGTGGGGGGGCTCCAGCGGCTCACAGGGCGGTGGGGCCGGCGGCGGGGAGTCGTCCGTGAGGTCGATGAGCAGCGGGGGGGGCGGCGGCGGCGGCGGCGGCGGCGGCGGCGGGCGGGACGGGGAAGCCCAGCAGCAGGGGGGTGTGGACCTCGGGGACCACCAGGGCCTCGGGGGGGATCTTGGGCAGGGAGAGCTTGCGGGGCCCGCCGCACGCCGAGCACGACAGCGCCACCGCCGTGTTGTGCAGCGTGCAGCGCGGACACGCCCAGCCGCCGCCGCCGCCGCCCGCCTCCCCGCCGCCCTCGGGCCGCCGGGGGGCCGCCGCCTCCTGCTGCTTGGGGGGCGGGGCCTGCTGCCCGCGGGGCTCCAGCAGGACGGCGGGGGCGGCGGGGGAGGGCGGTTCCAACACCGCCGGGGGGAGCACGCCGTTCATCATCACCACCGCGGGGGCGGTGGGGGAGGGGGAGGGGGAGGGGGAGGCATTGAGCGGGGGCGGCGGGGGGGGGGGCGGTGGCGGCGGGCGGGGGGGCGGGGGCGGGCCAGGGGCCGAAGCCGCACACGGAGCAGGCCCCGGAGCCCGGGGGGTTCTTCAGGGTGCAGCGGGGGCAGGCCCAGCGCTGCTCCTCGCCGCTGCTCAGCCGCAGGATGTGGTTGAGGTCGGGCTTCTGGCGCGGCGCCTCGCAGATGGAGCAGCGGGGGGCGCCGCCCGCGTTCAGGAAGGTGCAGCGGCCGCAGGACCACTCGCTGCCCCGCGCCACCGTCGCCATGGAGCCCGGCGAGTGGGAGTGGCTAGACGAGGGAAGCAAGGGTTACTATACTGCGTGTCATCTTCCTCCACTGTGAGGCGCTAACATTTGCAATAAATACATCAAATATGTATATAACAAGTACTCACTCATTCAAAAAACATGAACCACCATAGAAAAGGTGCAGAGGTTTTTGAAGTTGCAGACCACACTTATTAACGAGAACAGAGCTGAGCCTGCCGGCCCCACTTTAATGATTCATTTGAAAATATTGAACTCATTTTAATGTAATGTAAATACCCTGTGACTCTACTGGATTTTACAAGCATATGAATCAATAATTTAGAAAACGACTACATCTCAATTGTGGACCCCAGAGACCACGGTGAAGGAAGGACAGGATAGAAGGCCGTGATAGAGACAGACAGAATGGAAACACACAAAACTAGCAAACAATGGAGGAGCTGGAGACAAACAAATCCCATGGGTAGAATCAAGAGAGCATGACAGAGAGCGAGAGAGAGTCAGAGTCAGTGAGACAGAGAGAGAGAGAGCGAGAAGGAGTGCGAAAGCGAGAGCGAGTGAGAAAGCCAGAGAGTGAGAGAGACAGACAGACAGCAAGAGAGAGAGAGAGAAAGCGAGACAGACAGACAGACAGACAGAGAGAGAGAGCGAGAGAGAGATTAGTGAGTGCAGGGAGTTCAGGTCTGCCTCCTGGGTTTATGAGGGCAGTACAGCCAGGGAGGAGCAGAGGGGAGAGGAGAGGAGGGTGGGGAGAGGAGAGAGGCGAGGGCAGGAGATAAGTGGAGTGGGGGGTGTTAGAGGAGAGAGAAGAGGAAACAAGAGAGGTCGGAAGAGAGAGGAGAAGGGAACATTAGAGGAGGAAACCAGAGACACCAGAGGAGGAGAGGAAAGGAGGCTTGAGACTACAGCAGGTCAAATAGAGGTTGCATCAATCAAAACCTAAGACAGCTCTTCTAAAAAATGATGAGTCCCCATGACAAATTTACATTATTAAACATTCCCATAAATTCATAATGATTTCAAAAGTACCAAAATACATTTCTCAAATAAAAAAAAGGAAAGACCGGAGCCGGAGCTCTTTCCCATCATTCCTACAACTCATCAGCCAATGGTAACAAGGCCAAGACAACGGTGACAACTGGATCTGTTCTGCAAATACAGGGGTTCTGTTCTGCAGCCTGGCAGTATCCCCCGCTCACTCTTAGCCCTCCAATATATCTGTTCAAACAACCAACCCCTCTCTCCAAGGGATTACCAACAAATGAACTATTACTAGACTACGACTAGCTGACACTCTAGCTCAGCCAACAAAAATTGCCTATATACCCATCTAACTTACTAGCTTCCAAACAACCTACCTACATAGCTAGTAAGCCAACTAACTCATCATTAAGAAGCCAACTACCTAGCTTTCTAGCCAATTAGCTAGATATTTATATTTAAGTCAACTAGCTAGCAACCCAAATAACTCATTAGCAGGCTAACTATCTAGCTTACTTGTTGTCTACCTAACTAGCTAGAGAGACAACAAACCAGCGAGCCAATCTAGCCGACTAACTAGCCGGCTAGCGTACTGTGCATCAGTGCAGATGATCGGTTTAGAAATATTTACCTGTAGAATCCTTAGAAAGGTGACACACACACACACACACACACACACACACACACACACACACACACACACACACACACACACACACACACACACACACACACACACACACACACACACACACACACACACACACACACACACAGTATCCCTGTGCTGTGCCTGCTGCCTACATACTC
Organism: Micromesistius poutassou; assembly: GCF_964030765.1. Lineage (NCBI taxonomy): Eukaryota > Metazoa > Chordata > Actinopteri > Gadiformes > Gadidae > Micromesistius > Micromesistius poutassou. The sequence continues at coordinate 13,042,564 of NC_140291.1, forward strand.
TATGGCTGGGTAATTGCCCTTAGTTCAATTCCATTAAACCCTTTCTGAACTTGGCCGGCACAAGGGCCCTGGAGAGAACTCTCCAAGACCTCCTCTACTCCTCTGTTCCCCCCCCCCCCCCCCCCCCAGAGGTAAAGGGCCGAGAGAGAGCATGAAAGAGAACTAGTCTAAATGTGGTGTGTGTGTGTGTGTGTGTGTGTGTGTGTGTGTGTGTGTGTGTGTGTGTGTGTGTGTGTGTGTGTGTGTGTGTGTGTGTGTGTGTGTGTGTGTGTAATGTTTCTTTGTGTGCGTCCCTTTGTTGTGGCAAGTCATTAGGGAGGGCTTTGCCAGTGCATCGGATACAGCCAATCATGGAATTACATGGCCAACAAAGTGAGGCAGGGCTTTCTCTGTCCCTGCTTGACCCTATACTACCCCTCCTCCAGCCCCCCAGGGCAGGGCAGTGCAGGGCTGGAGAGGAGTTCACCTACACTCAGAAGCCTCCATATCTGAGGATTTCACTTAGCACAAGCACAGTGGGGATTGAAACTGGTAAGACTGGCAGCCTTAAAGACTGGCACTTGAACCAATACGTTAACAGTTTATTTGATGGTGGTTTACGATGTGGTGAATATTGGTTCTTCCATTTGATTGGATGCACCCTAAGCTAAATTACTATTGCTATCTAGTATTAAACATAAAGGAGGTATTTTATTATTCATAGCTGCAGAGAATATCACTTTCTATGTTGATGACTCACTGCAGAAATTCCCATGGTACCCATCTGAACTGGCCTTCGAACCCAGGCCAGTGGGAATGTTATGGTGGCAGGAAACCAGTTTGCTCAACACTGGACCAGTACAAAATGGTACAGGAACCAGTCACTTTGTGTTTTGAGTTTGAACATTTGACAATGAAATAGGATCTGGTCATAAAAATAACATCTCAAAAAAACATCCTTAATATTATAATGTACACGTCAGACCAGCAGACAGACAGAAGGAGGGAATATTAAGGCTAGATAATGGTATGCTTTCAGAAGTCTGGAAACTTTCATACATATAGAACTGGAATTATTTGGCATGCGATTACAGTTTACGTGTTAGAGATGTTGTGAGGACATTTTTCCCGTTTTGATTGCTCTTCCTGCAACTGTTGTCATCCAGTTCTGTGAATGTGAGTGGAGCCAGCCCGGAGAACACACTGAGCCCCACCATATCAAATCATCTCTCATTAATTCTTAATGTTCTGTTTTCACAAGGAAGACATCTTCCCTGAGAACCACACCAGCTGTTGTTGACGCATCTTTCCAGGGTAAACACTGATAAATCTTTGGCAGATGAACCATGTTTACCTGATCCACACAAGCACTGCGTACACCGGTGAGAGAATCCATACGCACACAATCCTATAGCCACCTAGCATGGCACAGCTAACCTCGGTACACCCAGAGTTTAGCTGTGAACCGACATGAGAGCACATGCCACCTAGCATGGCTAAGCTTAAGCTGCTACGCCCAGGGATCAGCCAGGGAAGAATAAACACCATACATGAACAGGGCTCAGCAGAGCAGTGGTATGGGAGTACGGGGTCAGTCCAACCCCATCCAGGAAGGTCACAACCCCATCTTGTTAGGTCATGTAGAGATATATACAGATATACTGTATATAGCTAGACGTAGGCTATTTATTTAGAGAGGGAGATGGGTGTTGAGTGATAGCTGCTGAGATAGATAGGAAAGATTAATAAGGTATAAATTCTAGTACAGATAGTTACTTATCCAAATTAACACATGCCACCAGCGAATGACAGATCGATCTCACCATTTGGCATATACAAAAATGCAGGCTTACATATATTTAAAAAAAAATGGTTAGCCAGTAAATGTTTCCCTTCTGGCAGGTAAAAAGTAAAAATACTAAAATCTAATTTGGACCCTGAGGAAGACACATGGTGATGGCTAGTGCAAGAAAGTGAGTCTACCTGTGGGTGACAAGGTCTGTGCCAGTCCTCTGTACAGTACACATTTACCAATCCCTGTACCTGACAGGATGTGACAGCCCAGCACACAGGAAGCCGAGATCTGCCTGTACTTCTACAACATCCTACCCGTCATCATCATCCACATCATCCCACCTTCATTGCAGAGGGGAGGGCAACCAGTCTGTTCAACTTAACCTCAAATCACACCCAACCGAGACAAGGGCTGGCCAGGCTGGTGCCCATTCACAGCAGCCTCGTACAACCGCCTACAACCTGTTTATACATGTCAGTCTGGCTGCGAGCCGATGAAAAGCCTCTTCCAAAAACAATCATAGGACTAACCAAGGGGAGGGAATTCATGACGAACAAGGAATGCAGCAGTTTTCCAAGTAAAAAAAAAACAATGGCAGCAAACGGACGAAAGTGTAGCAATCTATGGAGCAATGAAAACAGAATAATCTGCAATAGACGATGTTAAAAGATTAACATAAATCTGCACAGAAGGCTTTTCTCAGAAAATATGTTTTGCTTTACTTCCAACCGGATTCAGTGAAGAGAGTTGGTTATTCAATATGATACGTTGGAGTTTTTTGAACAACGTAAGACAGCACTCATATTTGGGAATCATTTGCTGCCCGGGCCAAGGCCAGACTGATCGTTGCAAAACAATAACTGGACGATCTTGTTAGGCCAACAGTTCACTGACTGAACACTTCATAACGAGGTGTACATATGTCAATTAGCGTGAGCGTGGCCAGCCTTGGCTGTAGGTTGGCGCGGGGGGCTGCCTGATTATCTTCATGCTCACAGTGCTAGCGACACTGGCACGGGTCCTGGTTCCCATCGTCGATGCCATTCTGCAGTCTGAGGGGTCGGCAGAATGATAAGCTGCACTAGCGGCTGGTGTAGCTAGCTGGCAGAAGAGGTTTGCTGGTGGTAGTTGGACTCGCATGTGTTAACCATTAGGGTTGGCCAAGGTATTAGGCCATCCTTAAAAATATTTGATAAGATATATATCTTTTTTTTTTTCCCTTTATGTCCGACCAACTTGCCAGTTGTAAACTTGCATTAAGACAGACTGTTTTTTTTTTTACTCTTCAAACAACTAATGAAAATACAATAAAACACTATTAATTATATTTTATTAAGTATTATGAATATAAATTGCCTACATACATACACACGTAGGCTACATTCTTTCTTTTATATAAAAACCTGTGGCGTCATCTATGATTATGTTTACACCATTGGTTCGCTTCATTTCATTCACTGTTATTGGTTCGCGCTTGTCTGTTATGATGGCTGCGGCTGCAGTAAAGAAAATGTTCACTGTTCAAAGTTATACGGGTTCGGGCATCGTAGCAATACATTTAAAAAATGCATTGAAATATCTCAACACCGCTATAACGTGGCACGAAGTTCTGGAAGATCTGTGCCCAGATCTTTACCCATCCCTTCTCCCCTCGAGTCTAACGGTGACCGTGGTCTTCATAACCTGCATCAGAATGGTTTGCAATGGTGCGCCTAAAGGCAGAGGTTGGAGACCCACTCAGTGTCATCACGTTGACTGACTATGGTGAACGTCAGCCATCGACTGACGTCAGACACAGTCAGTCAACATCGGCCGACGTCAGCCATCGGCTGAGGTCGGCCGACGTCAGCCATCGACCGACGTCAGCCATGGGCCGAGGTGCGCCTGGCACACTGTGGGCCTCCAGAGGACGGACTTCAGGGTACGGTTACAGGCTCCACCTGCCAGGGTGTCACCGGCCAATCGGGTAGCAGAACTGGGGATCCCTCCACACTCCTCCGGCACTCGTGTTCCTTCTCAAAGGTAAACCCTGGTGGGTAGCATTTCATTGCCCGGCTCTACTGGTTCATCGTCAAGCCAAGAGGACTGTAATATAGTGGCATGGCCGTTTGTCATAGCTCCACCCAGGCTACACTGGCACCTGCTCTGGGGAGTCATGAAGTTTTACTTCATGTTTCTTACATTATAAAACTTAATATAGAGGCTTACCATTATGGGGTCAGTTCAGTCTGTTAATATTAATAATTAATAGTGAATGCACAGAGAAGGATTCACAAATGTATTTTGTGATTTATATATAAATGACTCTCTTCTCACAAATACATTTCAATGCACACACAAATGGATATTGGTATGTATAAATGTAAAATAAATCCATAAACAAAAATAAGTTTCACAAACACATTTCTGATCCACACACAAATGTGTCTTGTTTTAAATAAATGTAATTCATACTTTGCACGTGACGTCACAACGACTGGCTGGCGGGCAAGAACTCCAGCAACAAAAACTAGTAACCTGATCAGGACGTCGCCAGTTTTACCACACGAACGGTCATTAGGTTCCTCTCAGTCCAAATACCGTTGTGATGGAAATATTAGTTCAACGGGAGCATTTGTGCCAGGCATACACATGGCAAACTGACAAATTAGACATATATTTTTGTACGGAATCTCCCTGCTTCTGAAATGCGCGAACATGCTTTTGATAACATGACGGTGTGCAGTTGTCTTGCAACTCGGAAAAAGATTCTTCAATTTTTGTTCTGTGTTTAATATCATGCCCCGTTTAAGGGTTAATTTTTGACCTCTGTGTTTTAATCTCTTAACGTAAATTGATTGAAATTGTCAGTTAATTTACCGTTCAACATTGTTGCTGATTGGGCAGTTTTGGTGGTTAAATAAACCAAGGATTCATGAATTCGACATTCACCTCCGACCTGTATGTGAAAACGTTACAATATATATACAATACTTACTTTAGACTTCACATTCCTTCACATACCTTAAATATCCAAGCGTTCTGTTTAAAGTTGGTTCTCTTCTATGGTTGGTCTTAGCATATGGATCGAACCTGCCCCTCACTTCAACTTGCTTCGGTTACCATTTACAGTATTTATTTTTATCTTTATTTAGTTAAAAAAAGTGAATGCATGAATAGTTGATTATTTGATCGACCTGGTGACTCAAGAGAGGAAGCGTCAGAGTTGGGTAAAGCTCGACCACATATTGCAATAGCAGTGATACAATCCTATTTCACACATTTCATCATCAACATTGGACATCATATTCAACCCATGCTCTCTTCTCTCAAATAATTGAACACGCGTGCCTAGATGTTATAGCATAGCACATACCCTGCCCCTCCAGACTCTCTCCTAATCACTCCCCCCCCCCATCACCAACATCACTACACTAACATCACTGTTCCACCAAATCTGGAAACGTAACCTCAGGGAAATAAAAAATAATAATAAGGGGTCAAAACAAGAACGTCAACGTGGTACGAGGTAAATGAGGCCAGTCCTTAGGAGCCAGACAAGCTGCATTTTATTTACACAAACAAATGTGCCGCCCTGCACTGTACAACTGAAAGCCCACACAAAGAACCTTTTCAAACACCAAGTACACTTGACTCAAAGCAGCTGAAGGCCAGTCTTTATGTTGGGAGCAGGGAGGGGGAACACACATCTCCAAAGCGAGGACATAAGGAGCGCCTTGTTGTGAACGTCGTCATGTGTCCAAATGATGCAACAGCTGGGGCTCCGGGCTCCCCGGTTCCAGAGAGGAACGATTGTCAGCAGCGATGACTCAACAGTGGAGGGTTCCTGAATCTAGGCCAAGCCGAAGAACACATGACCGCCAATCCAGGCTACCAAGGAGCCTCAGAGAGAGAGAGAGGACAGGGACTGAGAGACAGAGAGAGCGAGACAGAGACTCAGATAGAGGGCAAGATAGATGAAAACAATTGGTGTGAAATGTCCTTAATAATAGCAAATACTCGACACAAGTTACCAGATAAACAATGCTGCTGCAGCCCCAGTGTGGATGTGGGCTCTAACCCCTAGATGTCCCCACAGACACTCCTACACCTGGATCGTGTTTCACCAGGGGTCCTGGGGGCTCTTCCTCCCTCTCTTGCTGCGGGGGGAACGCTTTAGAGGTGGGCAACGTTTCACCAGAGGAAACGGCCCTGCTGGGTTACGGCGTGGCGACCCACAGGAGAGAGGGAGCAGGGAGGAGAAAGGCTGGAGGGAGAGGGGTCTGCTAACGAGCTGACGGACTATATAAAACATAGAGCCATCACAGCACATGTCAGGGGGCCATATCCACTGGGATCAGGCCAAGGCATTTTGTCATTTCATTGAAATAAATGTTCAATGAAATGAACATTTAAAAGTGTTTTTTAAATATCCTCTGAAGACTATAATAGTCTGAAAATAATTTTCAGACTATTATAAGGACTACATTTGTGGTGCTGGGTTTGATGCTAGTCTATGCTGAGATGCTGCCTGAATGCTGCCCAATGCTCCTCTCAGGCATGCGCTGTCACCCCACGTTTGTCCTGAGGGAGTACTTATGCCGATTAGCACCGTTACACACTGCCGAGTGTCACCTCTTGTGTGGGCCATTGAATTCTTGCAAAATGCTTTTATTGTGCTCCAAAATACCGTAGTTCACCTGAAACTCTTTCTTAATGCAGCTAGAACCAAGATGATGATAACACCCAGTGTTATCACTAGTGCAGAATTAGTGTGACAATCACAAAAACAGTTATTTTAATATAGGACTTAAAAATATATATAAAAATATAATCTCCCAATACTTTATTCTACAGATCAACAGTGGGTTACCCACTTCAACAATATTCCTGACAGTAATGCATTATATATTCTGGTTTTATTTTGAGCGAATGGACCTCCTACTGTTCTGACAAATCTTTCCCCCCATCTCCATGGAGATGGAGAAATCAGATCAAAACAAACTACCTCCGCCTTGCTTTTCTGACTAACGACACAAAAGTTTGCATCACCGTCATCTGCAGAGATTTTGGCAAGTAAACAATAAGTAACACACACTATAATAAATGGTGAGGTGTGCGTTTGTTTGTTTCCTCTGCGATCACAAGGTCAGAGGTCGGATCACCTGGGCAGAGCTGGCTACGGTGGTATGCTTTGAGGAGAACAGGCTGGTCAGACCAACCAATGATTCAAAAACCGGTGAGCAGCGGGGGACCCCATGCTGAAAGCTAACTGTAGCCTCAGTGTGTCGGCTGGGGAAACAAGGCTGATTGGAATGGACCCCGTTTGTGTTGTAAAGGGTCAGTTTTATCCAAAAATAGAACCATCAGGTGGACATAAATCGACAATGCTGGTGCTTGGTTTCTATTACGGCTGCTTTATATATGATTTGAGAGTTGTAAAGAGAGCGAAGGAAAGAGCTGCAAGACCAAATAAAATAAACACTTCGCTCGCTCTGCCCTCCCTGCCTATGTTTCCCTGCCATTCAGGGATGATGCATTTTTCACACCTGTGCTTGCAAGATAGACTCCCCAAACCAGTGAGTGAAGAGATGTACACTCATACTCTAAACATATTGTCCCAGCACATGGCACATTGGCACTCACTAATTACAATGATGGATGGCTTTGGCTTTTCTCACAAGATAAACTTGACTAACAGCTCTTACCTACAGCATCTAAGAACCACGCTCTAGGCCGCTCGGCCCTATAACTGTTTTATGTAGCTCTAAATATCACAGGTAGAATGTTAAAAAGTGTATACAGATGTGCAGCCAACGTGTAGAACCACACACTTACTAGGACTAGACTCCAATGTGTGTCTAGGTGATGTCCCTCCAGAAGTACTTCAGAATGCCACTGAAACTGTGTTCAAAGAACAGCACATAAAGGTTGGTTCACCTACATCACATATCCGTCTGCTGACTATTCCCATGATACATTGCTATGACACGCTATGACACATCACAGGCCTGTGCGGACAGAGGAAGCGCCGCCGTTTCCATAGCACACCCTGTTGCTATGGAAACGGTATCTCTTAACAAGCCCAACGGTTTCCCTTGAACTCTCAGTACTAGAAGTAATTTCCTTTTAGCGCAGGACAGAAACTGGAAAGGAAAGACCTGTTCCTTCATTATTTGACTCCCAACAGTGCTAGTGTCTGAGACGCAACGTGGACACGAGTGTCATAAACTCTAGTCGGAGAAGAAACAAGTGGACCGAAATGTAATCAACTCAAACATGGGACGCATATGAAACGTCCCATCGCCTTCATTCTCTGCAAAGGAAAAACGATCCCTTGCAGAGTGTGTGGCCTCATGAGGACCCAGTTGGTCTGTTGTAACAAACAGGGCAGAAGGCAAAAACACCATCCCACCCAACAGCGACCCTGCTGAGGATAATCTCTCAGCTCCTGGTTGTTTCCAGATCTCATGTGGTCACATCTGGCCGGGCCTTGCCTGAACACGTTAGCCTCGCGCCGCAATGTGCCAGTCTGACAGCTCCAAAGAGCACGGCTAGAAGAGAGGTGTATGCATACACTGAGCGCACACGCACACACACACACACACACACACACACACACACACACACACACACACACACACACACACACACACACACACACACACACACACACACACACACACACGTCTGGGAGTCTGCCTGCCGTGCAGGAAAATGACTGCATGTGTCTGACAGACCAACAGAGGGAGAGAAAGACGGCGATGTTGCGATGTTGCCATGAGCCACTGTATGATTGGCGAAGGGGGAGCCGCTCTGTTGCCATGGTGATGGTGAATGCAGAGGAAGAGGGCTTCCCGGAACAACAAGAGACGATTTTGAAGCAGACCTGTACTGACCGAAGAAGCTCCGCCTCCAACACACCCTGTTGCTATGGAAACGCTATCTCTAACAAGCCCAATGTTTTCCCTTGAAATCTCAACTACAAGTCTGTAAACAGGAGATTCTAATTTGATACAGGACAGGTCTTTTACAGTAAAGTAAACCTTTCATCACCCTCAGGCTCTCCTAAGCCTCGAGCACTGAGCTAATCGGCTGTGGCTTTGACAAGAACGCAAGTAAGGGAGTATCATCACGGTGTGCATGAGTCCACAACTCCTGGAAGCAGCTTAGCTCCAGTGGGAGTGGGAATGCTTTCAAGAAAGCAGATATTTCAACTTCAGAAGCATCTATTCATGTAATGGTAGTATGGAATAGTAATGGAATAGTGGACACACATTGTTTCTACTTGCATACATTTATGTGTAATGACGGCATTCATATCGGCCTTTATCTGTCATAATAGTGTCCACCTTCTAGGCTACTCTACTTCCGGTCACATGACCGGCTAACCCCACCATGCATAAATGAATTCAAGGAAGACTCAGGATAGCAGCCACTCAAAGGCGGGGGCGGGGGAATGCATGGTGATACCAGCTGAGGCAAAATGGGAGCAGTGGCAGGGAGAGAGGATCAATAGGGCGCTACAGCCAGGTCCACAGTGGGCTGGGCTGACGGGCTGAATGTACTCCGGCCGGTCGATGAACACGCTGTCCACTTCCCGCTCTGAGGAGTGCCTCGCAGGGATAACGCACTAAGCACACACCACTGCCTCCGACACGCACATACACACATGACCCCTAAAAGCAATATCATCCCACTGCAGACACAAAATGGGCGTTCTCGTGTGGTGGTGGGGGGGGGGGGGGGGGGGTTTCTCGTTTACGCAGGCTGGAACGCCCCCTTCTTCTTCGTCGCCTTTCTTGCTGAACTGTAACGGCCGCCTTCGCATGGCTGTCAACATCCGGGTTAATATAACATTCGCTAGAATAGTTCGATTTTCTCAAACATAATTTTCTAAATAAGATCTAGTAATACTCTAGTAATACGTACGGGTAGCATAGGACTAACGTTAGCCAGCTAAGCCATCTACAGAACGTTGTGTATGTGTAGGATCTTTCGAGCGGCTTGATTAGGTTTCACTACTGATATAACAACGCGATCATTATGTGTAGGATCTCGGATTATGCAGTTCAAATCCAGTTACCAGACACTTTATAAAGGCTCAAACAGTAGGCTATTTGACTCCAATGTTCACTTACTTTTCCCACTGAATGTTTTCAATAAAGACAATAAAATAATTGCTCTTGAACAATTTACTTTAGAACATACATGGTAGGCACAGTGTAAAACAAACTACAATTTTACCACAAGGTAAAATTGCCATTAAGGAAGGGAAGAATACCCAGTATGCCTTGCGAAACTCATGATTGGTCAGTGAAAAGCTACCAGAATGCCTAATGGGTGTTCTTGTGTCATGACGGAAACGCCCATGCCTGCAGCCGGACCCTTCTCCCTAAAAGGACTAACACTTTATATATATATATATATATATATATAAATTTTTTATTTTTTTCCTGCAAAATAACAGCTAATCAGTTGCTGTTTAGAAGCTAGGCTGTGCAGCAGAACACATGTTGGGTAGATTTTGCTTGAATGATTTGACTGTTCTCCACCTCGCTCTTCAGCAGCTGCAGAAGGACTCAACGTCAGATGTAACTAGATGTTGTAACTAATCCGAGCACAGAGAAGAGAGGAGCGTCAGTCTGTGCGTCTTGGAGAGTGGTGAGAGTGAGCGTTGGTTGGCTGGTCTGTCACCATGTGTCGGGAGCAGCTCAGGATGTCTGACTCATGGCCGTGCCCACTCTAAAGGGTTAAACTTTCATCACATCCTGGACCCGGGTGCTCACACAGAAAACTGCACAGGCGCCATTAACTGTCAATTAACAGTGTCACATGATCCAAACCAACCACTAAAAGACAGTGACAGTGTGAGAGAGAGAGACAGAGACCGAGACAGAAAAATCTGAATCATAAAGGGCTTTCCCAAATGTCTTACAGCGAGGTTGCACTCTGTCTCCACAGCCCGTTGTGCTGCTAACTCTTTAATGTGCACTTTCACTGTAACACAAGAGGCTCAGCCCACTCAGAGAGCATTGCTGTCGTCCTATTTGATACTCTGAAGTCTCCCAAACTGCCCATGTCTCCCAGCCTCAGGGGAATGCCCTGCTCCCAGTTCTGCTTCTCTCTGCAGATCAGTCTGGTCTAAATAGTGTTGAAAACCTACCTACATGTTCAAATTAAAAAAGGTACGAGCAGCGCTTGGAAAGGGTGTTTCAGCTCTTGACAAACAAGGAGCACCGGTCTGGCAAAGAAGAACAAATAACGGCGTGCCAAGAACGGTTTCGCAATCTACGGAGCAATCGCAACCGTTGATATTCCAAGTCGACTGAATAACCCTGGTAAACAATATACACTGCATATTCTCCTTTCTCAAAAGGAGAATATGTTTTGGCTCTAGTTGCAACCAGAGTCAGCAAGCTGGACAAGAGCAAGCTCATCACGCTGATTGGCTAAGGCTGTGGCCATATTTGGAATTCAATCCCTCCCCAGACATGGCCCTACTGATATTCACTGACTAACGCCAACATGAGTACATTTCTTGGCCATCCAGTTGAATTCAACAGCAGTCCATCCAAGTAGTGACGCAGGGAATAGGGAATAGTTCTCCTCGGCCAAACCCTTCCTATAAAAGACACAGACACATCCAATCTCCTGAAGACCAATCGATAAGCAGAGATGGGTTGGTAGGGAAGTGACCAGGAGACGAGGGTGAAGCTGGTTATCAGACTACAGGTGACCGCTGCATCTGGTTTCACAATACTGTCAGCACACTTGTTGTGTGGTTGGGGAAGTTTAGTAGAACTCTACTCAGCCTTTACTCTCCATTCACAGAATCCCTGGTACCGGTTCTGAGCAGACCATTTCGATGCTCCTTTGGTCACACAAAACCCCAAATGCACCACCCCTGTCCAGCGAACGAGCGAGCGAGTGAAAGAGAGAGAGACCAGGGAGTGTGTGTGTGAGGAAGGATAGGTTCTAAAATCTGGTTTAGCCAGATTTTTGGGAGGGAAAACAGGCCAGGGGACGTGATCCCGTCTCACACACAAAGCCAGGCCAGTAGGCGTGGTCCCATCACACACACACAGCCAGGCCAGGGGGCGTGGCCCCATCTCACACACACAGCCAGGCAAGGGGGCGTGGCCCCATCTCACACAGAGCCAGGGGGCGTGGCCCCATCTCACACAGAGCCAGGGGGCGTGTTTCCATCACACACACACACACAGCCAGGCCAGGGGGCGTGGTCCAGGCCAGGGGGGGCGTGGCTCCATCTCTTACCTGCGCTCCCGGTGAGGAAGAGGATGGTGCTGCTGGCGGGTGATGAAGGTGGTTCCCCACAGAGGGCTGCTGTGGCTGGTCCGCAGCCAGCCCACCGGCGGCGGGGGAGGGGGTGAGGAGGAAGAGGAGGGGGAGGAGGGGGGCGCTGGGTAACCCCCCGACCCGCCTCCAAACCCGTGGTCCGACTCAGCCTCCGTCGTCAGGGACGACGCTGAGCTCCCCATCGCCAGGGCGGCGATGGCAAACTCCTGCCCAGGGCTGACCCCCCCCTCGGTGAGGGACGGTTGGGGAGGGGGGGGGGGGGGGGGGGGGGGAGGAAGTCCGGCAGCGGGCGAAAACCACCGGACCAATCAGAGAGCTGAGCGGACACACAAGACCAGCGGAGAGCAGCAGGAGAACTGGAGAGGGGAAGGGCTAGGCCACAAAAACCCTCTGCCCTCAGGACCCTCTCACTCCTGCTGAGATGTGCCCCTTGGTGGCCTGAGGTTTAGCTGAACGTCCTCACCCACCACCAACCACTCAACGCAGGACACACACACACACACACACACACACACACACACACACACACACACACAACCACAAAAGGACCAATCCAGAGAAAAGACAAATATCATCCAATCAAAACGCGGCTTCAACCTTTGGGTTAGAACCCAATGAAGGAGAGTCTGATCGGGTCCGTATGTCCAATAAGGCACGATCACGTGTCCACCAAACCGAGAGTTGAGGGAGACCGAAGGAGCTGCACTCACGAGTCCGGAGTCGGGACTGACTCTCTTAGCAGGGGGAAAGCTGAGCTCTCACAGCACGTGTCCAGAGAAGCCTGAGATTGCTCACAGGATGTTGGCAGACTAGGGGAACAGCGTTATTGACCGACCCGTGTCATCTTCCACAGATCCGCAGCTGCGGCGCAGGATTAACTGGAGATCTCCATAGTAAAAAAAAAAAAAAAAAAAGACCCACACAGGGTATTCTGCACACCTGCGCTCAGACCACAACAACGTGCAGTGCAAGCCAAGGTCAGGGTCGCGTCCTGTAGGGCCAGACTACTACAGCGCAGTCAGTATTACATGCGTTTAGATCCCAAAAATGACATATTTGGAGACGCGTCTTTTGACGGCCCAGGGATGGGGCAATCCCAAGCCCCGCTGACAGCTCTACAAGTGATCCTGCTGCTCATGATGGAACTTCATCGGAGCCAGGGTGCGAACCGGGTCCCAGGAGGATCTGGGTGCCGGGGCTTTAGTCTGCGTGCGTACGTCGGCGGGCGGGGGACTGGACGGGACGTCAGAACACGTCGGGAGTGGAATCGTGAACAAAAGCAGTCAACAGACAGTGTGTTCCACACGCACAGAAACAACACAACCCGTATGAATCCGTCCTGAAAGCGATATCCAGATGCAGACGAGGTGTTTGCAGCGGGAGGCCAGCCTAAGCTGTCGTCCCGCGGGGTCTGGGATCGTAAATAACCACGCAGCACCGCTCACGCCATTGCACAACCGTGGTGGGTCACAGGGGCTAACTCGCAGGTCTCACACATCGGACGTATTCACATTGAAATAATGACAACATGCACATATCGGGCGACTGGGGGATGAGGTAGGACGATCCGCTCTGCTACACCTGAGACAGGACGGCGGCGTGGACACAACACGCGCGACAACACGCGACTGGAACAACGAAAACCCCCAGGTCTGTCTTCCACCAAGGCGACGGTGCACCTCCCATCACATCACAACCGCGGGACACAGTCCCCGGGACGGGGGGCTCCAGCCTGCAGTGTGCTCGCGACCCCAGCAGCCGTCCGTTCGACGCGGAGCCCCGGCTGGTGAAGAGGAAGAGTCATCCTCGCCTACCGAGTCCGACGGTCGCGCTGATGCGAATTACGAAACGCCTGTCCCCTCTATAACCCCCCCCGTTTATCCCCTCATCTCGTCTCTGCCCGATGTAAGAGGGCGGAGATGGATTATTTGTATTCCAGATTGCGTGTGCGGTGTGCCTCTTTTTCTCTTCACAGCGTTTACAGTGGTTTCGGTGATGCGCAGGCGCACTGGCGCGCCAGAGGGGTTTAAGGTTCAGCCTATCAGAATAAGTGGAGAGTCGACCTCTGGGGAGCTCACCCACTTAAAGGAAATCGCTTTATTTGGGGATAAACTATAAAATACCTAAATCAATCGTAATAGCAACAGACAAGATCGTCATTATTGTTGTAATTGTTTCCCTCTGTAGCTTTTTGTTCATAATTGGGTCAAGGTTTGTATTATGTATTATGAGGATTGCAAAATGTAAAAAGGTAATTTAGGTGATATATGTTCATGTATGATATATGTGTAGAAGGCTATCACAATACAGAGCTTTTAAAATCAAGGTGTGTGTGTGTGTGTGTGTGTGTGTGTGTGTGTGTGTGTGTGTGTGTGTGTGTCAGTGACAAGAGGCAGTGAAATTGTGAGAGAAACTGAGATAGAAAGATGCATCCCTCTGTCTCCTTGCGTCTCTCTCTCTCCGTCTCTTGTCACCCCGCCTCGAGGGGCAGAGAGAGAGATAAGACGGTGAAAGACAAATTGTCAAAATCTGTAAAATTGACAGAATTCCGATTGCTTATCCCGTTTTGCCGGGGTGTGCTTCCTGCGTGATCTCCAGATGTTTGGTACATCTGGAGCCACTGTTCCGGCCTTGGAATGCTGGACCAGCCCATCGTCCTGGGATGGAGAATGCATGAGGGTATCCTAACAGGAAGTGACTTGGCCACTCTTGCACTACGTCATCAGACATGTACATTTCGCCGCTGTAGGACCACGTACAACAAAAGGCTACAGAGGGAAGGTTAGGAGGTAGT
>NC_140291.1:13057630-13165130 GCF_964030765.1 Micromesistius poutassou
GGTATCCTAACAGGAAGTGACTTGGCCACTCTTGCACTACGTCATCAGACATGTACATTTCGCCGCTGTAGACCACGTACAACAAAAGGCTACAGAGGGGAAGGTTAGGAGGTAGTAGTTGTGTTGTCCCTTAATGATGCTGAAGCTGCTCTCAAAACCTACCCAACTCCATGGTGCCCTTTATTGAGCTACTGCTGGTGCTCAAGTGATCCAGAAAACAGAAAGAGAAACAAAAGGGAGAGAGAGAGAGAGAGAGAGAGAGAGAGAAGAGAGAGAAGAGAGAGAGAGAGAGAGAGAGAGAAGAGAGAGAGAGAGAGAGAGAGAGAGAAAGAAAGAAGAAAGAAAGAAAAGAAAGAAAGAAAGAAGAGAGAAGAGAGAGAGAGAGAGAGAGAGAGAAAGAAAGAAAGAAAGAAAGAATGAAAGAAGAAAAGAAAGAAAGAAAGAAGAGAGAGAAGGATAGAGAGAGACAAGGATAGAGAGAGACAAGGATAGAGAGGTATTACGACATGATGGGGATTCCTTGCAGGACCAGTTGGTGTTCTTTAGAGGTAGTGGGCTGGCTTCACACCAGATCATTATCACTACAGCATGGCTGAGTCATGAGCTGTTAATGGGAGGGTTCGCCACCTCGTCTGTCTGCCCAGCCTCCATATCCTCATTCCCTGTAGCTTGTTCTTTTACACCTCACATTCATTACCAAATCGAGGCCCATCTGTAATTCCACGTTTTCCCCGCCCGATAACTAACTGAAGTTACTGTGCCGCAATATGCCCTTTAAACTCCAATGTTTGCCCCAGGTTAAATGGAACAGGCCAGGTGAGCTAACTCACGGATTATCCCCACTATAGCCAGAACTAAAACAGGCCAGGTAAGCTAAACTCACGGCACGCTTTTAATGACGAGGTGTAAACTGAGCCAAGCCAATCAGATGCAGTAGATTACAGACTCGTTAAATATTAACAATAAAAAGAAAAGAACGATTTGAACTTCAGTTTGTCACTAAATACCTCAGAGTGTCGTTACAAATTGAACACACACACCTCTGTTCTACTTCCAGCTGCCTCTGAGCCAGACAGTGGGCAAAATACCTAGTCTCTCTCTCTCTCTCTCTCTCTCTCTCTCTCTCCTCTCATCTCTCCTTCTCTCTCTCTCTCTCTCTCTCTCTCATCTCTCTCTCTCTCTCTCTCTCTCTCTCTCATCTCTCTCTCTCTCTCTCTCTCTCTCTCTCTCTCTCTCTCTCTCTTCTCTCTCTCCTCTCTCTCTTCTCTCTCTCTCTCTCCTCCTCTCTCTCTTCTCTCTCTCTCTCTCTCTCTCTGTGTGTGTGTGTGTGTGTGTGTGTGTGTGTGTGTGTGTGTGTGTGTGTGAATGAACCTAAAGAAGAGACACTAGGGTCTATCCTATTGGACCACAGCAGAACGCGGGGGGTCGGACTGCGTAAACAAAGACGCGTCTATTTCAAACCCCCGATTAAAATGTTTAGTTTCTAATAGAACTGCCTTGAATTCAGCTAGAAGTGCCCTTACCTCCAAATGCTCTTCGGCTTGAAAAGCAAACTGTAGACCCTGTTTGGAGTCGTAAACGCGGTTAACTTTCGCTGGCCATGGAGAACCCACCAAGTTGTTCCTGGATCGGACCCGGGACGGGTGTTATCTCCGCGGGTTACCTTTGGTCCTTAACACCGCCGGGCCGTCCATGCTCCACACATCTGGGTTATGGACAGAGATCGCTCCATAAACGAACCAAACCATCGAGTATCGCCGAGATCCCGCAGATATACCTCAAAGAACACCTCAGGAAAGGGAATCTCCAGGCACGATAAAGATTTGGCGTACTCCTCTGGCGTAGAACCGGTAGCACCGGTTGACTGCGCCACGAACACTTTGCGCAAGTCTGTCTGTGGATACTAACCGATAAGAACTCAGTTTCCCATCTCCGGGACTACAAATCAAACCCGGATATCCGGCTCACGTCAAAATAATCACGTTATGAAACATGATGAATGTGTAGATTCTCTTTATAGGTCCATGGTGTATATTCGGTCATCGTCATCATTTTGTTTCTTATATAATTGGTTTTCTGTGTAGATATTTAAACCTGAGCCGGATCCGATAATGTGAAAAAAAAAAAAGATCCGATTATTAAATTATTGCACTGGCCAGAATCATAAAATACTGAGCAATATGATGTTATTTTGGTCTGCGTCTCAATTTGAAAGCAGTAAAAATGTTTACCGTTCCAGAATGTGTAAAATAAATATAAATACATTTTAATTAATTCTAGACGAAACCTAGTCTATTGATTACAGCCTACCCGCGCCATCTAGTGGTTGTTGTAAGTATGACCTTTAACGATTTATCTCTCTCACACACACACACACACACACACACACCGATCAACAGTGCCTTATTCTTGAGGCCCCCGGAGCTACTGGTATGCATCTCCGCTCAGAAATGGGTGTAGCTTATACTTTCGGTATCAGAACAGCTCAAGGAAAAAGGTTGTCCTGCTCAATACTTCATGATCATTCATGTACTGAAGTACATATTTTTTCTGAATGTTTTGATCCACAAGGGGGTTGTAAGTGCGCCCCTGGTAGAGAGGGTTATATTCACCCCCCACATGGCATCTGGAGGGTTGGGGGGGGGGGGGGGGGGGGGGACAGCTGATCTGTTCCCTGATGCCTGCGGGTGCTTTGTGCCAAACTTACAGTCCCTGCACATCCCTGTTTGAATGTATTCAAAATCACACCATTAAAGTAAAGAGTAAAGTAAAGAGTGCTACTCCATATCCACACTGCTTCTTTCCTTCATCATGTGGCATTAATTCAGAGACTTTCCAGACCCTGCGTACGTCAGTCACTTTTATTAATCAGAAACACTAAACCCAAACCCAACGGACTCCACATAAAACATAAAAGGATATGTATCTTTAGATTATGAGTCTGAACATCAACAAAATCTCTCTGGCCACACACACACACACACACACACACACACACACACACACACACACACACAATTGTATAACTAAACTACCACTAGGTTTACTATTTCAGCAATATTGGTATAAAATAAGAATACAGACTACAATGAATGATATCAAAGACAGTGGATTAATAATACAAATAAATAAATAACCTATAGAAATATGGAAAGATGGACCAGCTACAGTGTGATATCTTCATAACATACAGTAGGTTATAAAAACAAAACATCCCTGTTGCAGGCATCCGATTGGTCAAATGGAAGATGACTCCTCCTGTATTGACTCTGTATTGAAAACAGAATAACACATAAGATACAACTGGCATCGACCTTCCTATTTGTACACTTTGATCAGATCACATATTGTTAAGGGAGCAGCTAATCCTAACCTCCTAACCCCGCCCTCCAAACTCTGCCCTCCTAACCCCAACCTACAAAACCTAACCTCCAAACCCCAACCTCCAATCCCCAACCTCTAATCCCCAACCTCCAAACCCCAACCTCCAAACCCCAACCTCCAATCCCCAACCTCCTAACGCCAACCTCCAAACCACAACCTAACCCCAACCCCCAAACCTCCAAACCAAAACCTCCAAACTCCAACCTCCTAACCCTACCCACCCTTGCCTCGTAACCTTTGCTTCCTAACCCTGTCCTCCTACCTACCTCCTAATACCTAAACCCAACTTCCTAATTATATCCTCCTAACCCTACCCTCTGAACCCTGACCTCCTAACCCTACCCTTCCTACCCTTACTTTCAAACCCTGAGACTCATCCCTACTAAGAGAAATAACCGGCCATTGAAGTAGAGGATACCAATGCTTGTTCAGGCTGTTCTAGTGGCCTTCACTGGTTTAGGAAACCCATTCCCATTGGCTCACTTCTCCCACCCAGAGATTTAATCCAGAGAAGCATAAAGTTTTAGTTATAAGAATCATTATTATAACGAAGCAGTGCACTAATAACCAAAGGGCGTACCTGTCCATGTTCTGTAGACTGGCAGAGCGAGGGCCGGGTGTGAGATCTCCACACATACCCGCAGACCCCTCCTAGGTTGGCGGGGGGGCGTCCTCACGTCCACCCTGTTGATGTGCAGGCCCCCGGGCCCCACCTCTTCCTCTTCGCTCTCCTCGTCCTCATCGTGGCTCTCCTCCTCTCCGGACGGCGTCTTGGTCACCACCCAGCTCTCCACATTGTTGTTGTTCTCGCCGTCCACCTTCTGGTCCATGTACTCAATGTCCTCTGTGTCGCTGGGGGTCACCGCTGTCTTACCGCCTGCCAGACCAGAGATCACATACAAACTTTATTGATAGACCCAATTTGTGCAAGACAACAAGTCCTTCTCAACTTCTCACACTCAGTGATTAAGGAGAAAGCCAACCTAAAAATGTACAACTAAAATTATCTGAATTCGCAGATGATTTAAGATTTTGATTCAAGATTCAAAGGTTTTTTTGTTACGTGCAGAATCATACACATAATGAGCAGGAAAAAATCAAATGTAATTGATTGGTGACTCTTTGAATGGGTCAAATAGTGTATCCCAAACTCCCATTGTTGTTTATCGGTTCCCTTCATATCTTTTAAACCAAAATCTGCCCCTCACATAAATGTGTAATGTAGATTAGTGTTCGATGGCTCATAGCTCCGGATCATTGGAGATCACACACTTTGTCTGTGTCACTTTGTCTTGCTTGTTTCTTTGACCTTCCTTCTCCTTTCTTTATTTGTTCTTTCCTTTTTTCCATCCTTCCCTTGCTCCTTTCCTTTTTCGCCTTAAGAATTTGCCTGTTCATATACTGTATACACTGACTTTTATCGTTCAAAATGTTTGATAAAAAGATTACCGTCAAACACAGCTCTCAAGCAAGAAACATCCCCCTCCCTCCCCCAGTCTGGGGTCGTGCCTTCCAGACGACCCCAGACGGGGTCCTGACTCACGCTGGGGAACCCTGGACTATAAACACGCTTGACCTAAAAGGCGCCACTCAGCGACCGCCCCCATTGAAGCCCTAACCTCTGCTCAGAGCACGTCCTCCACGGAGCCGTGTACCCGGCACCTCCCCGCCAGGGCCGGCCCGCTGCAGGGCGCACACGCTCCGCAGCTCCCTGCGCCCATCGTCCCCCATCTCCTCCGTCTCGCTGGAGGTCAGAGGCGAGAGGGTGGCGGCCCCGGCCGTCCAGAGCAGGCGGGCGCGCGGCTGACCGCCCCGCAGCAGCAGGGAGAAGACCCCCACGCCCTCGGTGCTCCAGCACACCGACATGGAGAGAGGGACGGCTGGGGGGGCTGGGGGAGGGAGGGAGAGAGAGTAGGGAGTAGGTACCGGCTCACATGATAGCACTTAGCTTAAGGTGTATGGGCTTATATAGCATAGCAAGCTTTCAAATATTATAGCTTGATTGGATATGCTCCCCGTGGCGCATTCAGGCAACAAAACCTCGTCATACAGGGGTTGATTCCTTGAATCCTGGCAACACGCCAAGATCCCATTCAAAGCTATGTTGCCAAGTTTTAAATTTTGCTATGTATGTTTTATTGATACAAATTGAATGAACCAAACCATGTTGCCACTAAATATAATTTCTACAAGAAACATGAAGCGTGGGGTATCTGAAAAAAGAAAGTACAAATCATTACAACATTTTGGAAATAATTTGTAGGAGCGGAAGGTAACAGCTGAGCCTGACCCCATGGCGACATTTCTAGTATTTAATGCATATCGGCTAACATGCTAGTGTAGTGCCCCCTAGCGTATCTGGCTATAAGTGGAGTGCGCTCCCCGAATTCCTATTTAGCGAGAGAGATCTCTCTCTCGCCTTAACTAATGCACTAATGTAATTAATTCATACCTACTTACTTGTTAGCACTTAAACCTGTTCACATGACACTAATAATACCTATTATTAGGATTTAACTCGATCTAACATTTCAATAAAGTGACTATAGCTTAATTAAATAATCACTTGATGTATGCAGCTTAATTCAATGCTATTTAGGTAGCTTAAATTAGTTTTAGCTTAGCCTAAAAGTTACATTACTATTTTAACTCCTTTAATATGCAACAAATGAAATAGTATTGCATAGTGATTATTGATTACATGCTATCAGTGTAAATTCACTTACTGTAAACCCTTTACAAGTTTGCATTTTTGGGCAGTTGCTATAGCGCCACCTTTGGGCCAATCAGTGTAATTTTTGCTGTGTGCTAATCTTGGGTCAACCTCTACGCGTCTAGTGAGTTTCGTAAAAAGCGAGCAATCGGGGTAGGCTGCGGAAGCAAAAGTGGCGGAATATAAATAATAATAATAATAAAAACATCAAGAATTACAAGAGGTTCCTTGCAGGTTCCCTGCTCGGTCCCTAATAATACTAATGATTACAATAGGGTTCCTACGGATTTCGTATGCCCAAATGCCCAAAATCCCATAGGGCTACATCCTCACCTTACTTAATGTCTAAATGTCCTCATAAGACATAAAACACTCATAACCTTACAACTATGTAGAGAAGTACACTTTTTAAATCTGAACTCTAAGTTTCTATCATGAACTAATGATAAATAGTCTTTACCTATGTTGATGATAATGCCATGAACTATGGTAAGTGGTTGCTCACTTGCCTTTCCAGGTTCATCATAAGTAAGTCTCAATACTGGTTTTACTTGTCTTTTTTCAGTTGTTCTTGGTCTAAGTACTTTATTTTATTATATTATAGTATTTTGTAGAGCCAATCAGAGTGCAAGTCTGGGGATGCTGGCGTCAACAGGTCCCAGTGGCGGGAATAGCGGAGCAGTGGACTGGAGGTGCAGATTCTGTTGTCACTTGTCTTTAAATATTGTTCTTGTAATTGTGTGCGTTCAGATACCTAGGTGGCGTTGGTTCCCAGAATCCGGTGATTCTGAAACTACTTGAGAACTGACATAAGACGGAGGGCCCTGACAGGCGAATTGTGTACTGCCTTTGCTGGGAAAATCCCTTTGACATGCTGAGTTGCAGAGAGCCAAAGACTCTCATACCAGGAACTTTCATCTTTGGTAGAGGATGAGAAGCAAGGGCTTCTTTGTTGTCAATGCGCCAGCGGAGAAAGCCCAAGAAGCAGAGGCAAGCTTTTCAGGGAAAGGAAAAAAATCCTTGTCTGAGAACGAGACACTGCTGCAGAGAACAAAATAATAGATGCAGGACGCTTGCCATGAGCTCCAAAGAGGCGGGCGCTTGGTGACAGACTCCAATGACAGGATAGGCGTTAGTGGCGGTGTATCAATTAAATTCAAAGATGGACCAGAGGCCTGTAAAATCAAAAAAGAAGAGGAGAGGTGGTTTGATGCCTACACCCACATCAGACCACTCTACCTGAAGAGGCAAAATCAAGCCACAGACGACAAGGGCTGTTTCTTCCTGGGGAAGACAGGAGGTCCTCTCACCAGTCCCAGATCAAATTTGGACCATCTCTGGAAGCACTGTAAGAAGATCGGCAAGAGAGCAGGCCCCGGAGCAGACCTGTATGAACCAGCCAGTGAAGTTGCAGGGACGTCCTCCAAAGGCTAAAATTCTGTGTCTGTGAAACAGCCAGCTCAAGACCGCTGGGAAGGTTTCCTGGAAGAGTTCCTCATAACTCTTGATGGCCATGCACCTTCCAGAGACGATAGCGTCAATGCTGGATTTGTAGATGACCGTATCTGGAAAAGTGTGTCGTCTTGCTCTGGCAGACACCCACCAACAGAGGTAAAAGTGAAAGCCTTTTTTTGCCAAGCAGAAGTAGAACTCAAACCTCCCTGCTTCCCAAGACACACTTTCTCCATCTAGTTTTGACCTGGTTTTTGGATTGTCGGTGCCGTTAAAGTAGCATTAATAATCGTTTACTACTTTAACGGCACCGACAATCCAAAAACCCAGTCGAAACTAGATGTGAAAAGTGTGTAGTTCAAAACGTGACGCAGCTTTTACTTCTTCGCCACCTACAGAGTTTGTTATGGACGACCATTTAAAAACCCCGTGTTATTCCCCATAGACATTTGACCGAGGGAACCGGGAGCCTCGGCGGGACTTATTCTTCAGAGGTCTATGCATCAATTTTAACTAAGACAATTTTTAGCACATGTACATATTATTTAAACATTATTCAAACATTTTTCGCATCCAAGAAAACATGTTTGAAAAGAATATAATCTAATCTAAAAAACAACAATAATGCCCAAAATCCCTTAGGGCTACACTGTAATTCATTTGCATAGGCTAATATGCCAGCATGTACTGTGTATAGGCTGACATGCTAGTATGAAATGTGTATGGGCTAACATGCCAACATTCTGTGTATGGGCTAATATGCTGGTATACAATACATACTGGCTAGTATCAGTATTAGCCTACATGCATTACGGACTAACATCCTAGTTTCACATGTGTACTGCAGCCCGTATTGAATGTATACATGCTAGTATTAAATACATACTGAGCTGGGCGTTCCTCCATCGCCTCTCGATGGGATGATCCAGGGAGCGATGCTCCACCCGACAGACCACTCCTCCGCCTCCCCTCTCTCCTCCCGCTCTCTCCTTGGCCTCCTCCCTCCTCCTGGTGGGGTGGAGTATGGCTGTGGCTCGGTACAGTCGGGCCTGAGTCTGGACGGGCCCCCACACCTCCCCTCCCTCCACCACCTCCTCCTCCCGGTCGTCCTGCTCCCCCTCCCTCAGGCGGAGCCAGGTCACCGTGAGGTCCGGGGGGTAGAACCCCGTGATGTCACAGCCCAGGGTCGGGGGTTCCCCTGGCGTGCAGGTGGAGCTCACAATCTCTGCCACGCATGGCGTCCTGATGAAGCCTGAGCGGGGCGGAGACGAGAATCAGTCATCATCTGAATCAATCATCTGACTTTTCTGCCTACTCCTTCATTCCTTTCTTCCTTCAGTCCTTCCTCTCGCTCTTCCTCCCACCACCCGTCCTCTCCCTCCTCCCACCACCCCTCCTCTCCCTCCTCCATCTCTCCCATCCTTCTTTACCTATCTCCCTCCCTCCATCTCCATCACTCCTCACCTCTGGTCTCGCGGGTGACCGGTAGTCTGAGGGCCACGTGGTGCACGGTCACCCAGACCTTTGTGTTCCCCCTCTCCAGCTCGCTGCGCGGGAGGCGGCACTGACTGGAGGCGGTGAAGAAGCCCTGGGGGTCGGGCCGCGGGGAGGACGAGGCCTGCGAGGCCACGGGGCTCAGCTCGCTGCCCTCGCAGAACCAGCGGAACGTGATGACATCCGGGTGGAAGTGGGACGCGTGCACAGTCAAGGTGATGGTGTCTGGGAGGAGGGGGAGGAGGAGGAGGAGGAGGAGGAGGATGGATCACAGGTCAGATCAAAGAGGCCCATCAACACAGAGGTCCCTCACTACCATGGGTCACCGGGTCTCTGGACGGTGGCTCCGCCCGTTACTGCTGTAACCATGTAATCCCTAGCCACGTGGCGGCCGCAGGTTCCAATCCCAACTGTGATGCTGTGCTACCTTCAGCCCCCTTTCCTGTCTCTCTTCATGGTTCAGTCCGTAAAACCACAAAAAGCCACAAAGAAATATCAGAAAGGTTTCAAACAAAACCAGCCTGGACCAAAGTAGCGTACCCTGTAAGCAGTCAAATCATAAACCCACGCGAGCAACACCATGTCACTCAGACTTGAGGAGGCCCTCCTAGCAAGAGACTAAATATGAGGACATGTCTGGACATTACCTGAGTCCTCAGCTACCTCCGCTAGCTGTATCTCGGACACTTCTGGAGCAGCTGGAACAGACAAGTTGATTCATCGGTTAGCACATCCCCAGGGCCATAAGGAGGATAATGGAGCCGTAGCAAAAGTAGCAAAAATGTTTACCAACGACTGAATCCCTGCTATTACATTCTATTGAGGACATTAAGGTTTACAAAGTGTATAAAGTTGGCGTCAGTTTGTCCAAGGCACTCTGTTTTATTTATTTAGGGATGAGGTACATTTATTGTATCTAGTGTGGATTTGGATTTTGGATTGAAAACAACAAATAGAGGAAAAGGAAAAGAAGGACACCTTATTGTCTGCTTCCCTTACCCAGGACAGTGAACCTTTCGGACACTCTTTCCACCACCACCTTGTCCTTTCCCATGTAGGACACCTGGCACTTGAACACCGCCCCCTTATGCACGGAGATCTGCGGGACGAAGGTGAGCGATGACACCAGCTGCTGCCGGTTTCCGGTGGAGTGCAAGGGGCCCTGGTTGTGCAGCTTGTAGTACTCAGTCTGTCCTCTGGCGGGCAGCAGAGGTCCTTTCTCTGCCACTGGGGAGGTGAGGGTTAGACCGTAGGGCAGGTGGATGGTGGTTAAGGTGTTATAGAGGCAGTTAAAGTTAGTCTTGGAAGTCCCTTTGGAGGCGTAGGGATTGTGATTATGAGTATGATTTGTTAGTATTACGAGTAGAAGAGAAAACAAAGATTTCAAAGTGCATTGTATTTGTTAAACCATAAATAAAAGATTGTCTTATATAGTTTTCATATGTGTGGATTCAGAGATCCTTGGAGATGCTTCTGTTGTACATATCCAAGTCATTTTCTATGGAGAGGGCTTGGAAATTGGAAAGCTTGGAATTAAATTGAATGCCTAGCCTACCCATGCATG
The DNA here is from genome assembly GCF_964030765.1 of Micromesistius poutassou. Taxonomy (NCBI): domain Eukaryota; kingdom Metazoa; phylum Chordata; class Actinopteri; order Gadiformes; family Gadidae; genus Micromesistius; species Micromesistius poutassou. The sequence goes on from NC_140291.1 coordinate 13,068,238, forward strand.
TGTAACAAGGCGCGCCCCTGCATCGGGTGTGAGTAGGGGGCGTGGTCGAGCTGGTGTACCTGTGCATCTCGTCTAAGAAAAGGGCGTGGTCGAGCTGTCGTACCTTTGTGTGAGGTGTCGGCGATGGGCGTGTCGTTGAGGAACCAGCTGGTTTCGACTCGGTCGACTCTGCGTCCCTCGATGCTCACAGTCACGCGGCCCTTCTGTCCGACCACCACGTGGGGGGGCAGGATGATCCCGGAGACACTCAGAGACTTCTGCTTCTCTACAGTAGAAGAGCGTGTGGAAAAGTGTACATATGAAGGTAGATATGCGTTTACTTTTGTATTTGACTGCCATTGCAGAATGCATTTGAGGCTACAAAAGAGCTAGTAAAACTAAATGTAAACATAGTCAGTCATTTAATCACATTGCTTAATTAATGCCGGCAGATATAGCTGAATCTCAGGCAGAAGGGAAGGCTACATCCCTGTCGGCTGAAACAATATCAGTAATGTATTATAATGCATTGGACATGCAGTAGCCTCAAGTCTTTTGTGGTTGCTGGAGGTTTGGTGCAGTATTGGTTTGTTGTGCTTCAGGGTTCCAGAACTCACCGTCTCTCCTGCGCCAGGAGAAGCCGAAGCAGAGCAGGAAGACCAGGACCAGGGAGATGCACATGAGAGCCACAGAGGCCTTTGCAGACTTGGTCAGGACTGGATCTGAATCTGGACCAGAGAGGGAGAGTCAGAGTGAGAGTGAGCGAGAGAGAGTAACTTATGGTTGGTTAATACCTAACCCTAAAACACGTCAATCCATATACATAAACTGAAGACACCTCCTGAACTAAACAATCTCTTACCTAGTACCTGAATTAACCATCTCTAACCTAATACCTAAACTTAGCCATCACTAACCTAATACCTAAAGTTAACCATTTCTAACATTATACCTAAAGTTAACCATCTCTTACCTAATACCTGAATTAACTATCTCTAACCTAATACGTAAACTTAACCATCTCTAACCTAATTCCTAAACTTAACCATCTCTAACCTAATACCTGAACTTAACCATCTCTAACCTAATACCTGAACTAATCATTTCTAATCTAATACCTAAACCTAACCATCTATAACCTAATACCTGAACTTAACCATCTCTAACCTAATACCTGAACTTAAACCTGATCTTCAACATCAGGTTTCAGTCATCAGGTTTCAGGTTTCATTCATCCATGCCATTTTGTTACAAAAATAAGGCTGCCATTTAGAGAAAACATGTAAAATCCAATGTTTTGGCCAGTGTCTGTGTTCTACTGAGCTCCAAACTCAAGTCATGTTCTTTTTGTGACTTCAAAGTGCCCTTTCTGAGGTATGATACCAAGGGTGATGCCACGATGTGCGCCACACCGCCTATATAACATCGCTCATACACAATGATGCTACCGGCTTAAAAACAAAGTTGGCGTGGGTGGTAACCATGGGGATAAAACATCCCCACTCCTTCCTAGAACTCTCAACCCAAAACCCCTTTTTTTTAATCTCCTTGTGTTTGAATTCAAGTTGAAGCATGGGGGTTCACTTTCAGTTGAACAATATCTAACCGAAGAACTATACTTAACTATCTCTTACAGAACACTTCAACTACAACTTGAATGCTCTGCTTTTGGACTTGTTCACTCAGCCGAGACACACAGGTGGGGGCCCTTCCTTCAGAGAGCCAAACCACAGATTTCTCTTAAGCCGTTTCTCAATTCGCGTTCTCGTGTGTTCTCGTGTACTTGCGTTCTCGATAAACGTCATCAGTGGTAGCCCAAGCACTGTTCCAATTCCAAGTACGCGAGAACGCGAGTACTGTCGTAAAACCCGGAAGTCTTCTCGATGCGTTCTCGATAAGGCCGTTCTACCGAGGATGCATCGGAGGTGACTCGTGTGTACTTGGGACCGTTAAATATCCCAGAATGCATCATCGAGTCTGCTGCTGTTCCAATTGCAGGTGCGTACTCGCGTTCTCGGAAGTCTGTACTTGGAAGTCTGGACTTGCCAAGTACGTACTTCCAAGTCCGCGAGAACGTAGTCCGCGTACTTGGTATTGAGAAACGGCTTTAATCTCTAGTGAGAAGTGGGAAGAGGGGGGGGGGAGGGGGGGGATTGGGTTGTGGTACCAGGTGGGTCCAGGTCTTCCAGGCTGGCCAGGACCTGGGCTGGCTCCAAGGCTCCCGGCTGGTCCACCACACACTGGATACGACCTGCCTGCTCCCGCTGCGCGGTGCTGAGCGTGAGGTACCGCGTGGTCCGGAAGGTCCCGTCGGGGTTGGGCTCACCGACAGGGTCCCGGGGCAGGGTGGTCCCGTTGTGGACCCAGGACACAGAGAGCTCTTCTGGGTAGTAGCCGTCCAGGTCGCAGGCGAGCGTGAGAGCGGAGGAGCGAGAGGTAACGGGGAGGGCCGACATTTGGATGGACGGCAGGACTACAATGACACCGGGAGAGAAGAGGAAGACCAGATGATCCTCTGTAAGCTTCTGCAACATTCTAGATTACATAATGGATGCATGGCACACTGTCCTACTAGAGTTGTAAGTGTTGTAACTTGTTCATTATTTAAAAGGGTTTTTCTATGTTTTTCTATATTGATTTAATTGTTTCTTGTTGTGACCTAGTATTCAAACGCCCTCCAGCGGTTTTGGTCCATCTAGCTAGCGCTAGTTGTCACAGTACGTTTGTTAGCAAAAAAGAAGATACTCCAACCCGGCACTAGAAAACTGTATTCACACTTTGGCAACACCAGATAACTGTGACAGAGGAGGCGCTGAGCAATGTTCTACATTAATGCTACATTTCAAAATACAGGCGCTATTCTGAAAACTTAATGGCTTTCTTGCCAAACTCTGTCCTCACTTAAAGTCAAGCAAAACAATAGTATAAATTGCCAATAGACCATGTGTCATTAGAATGTTGTCTAAAAAGTTTAGCATAACAGCCTTTTTAATACTAATGTACCAACAAGCTAACCACCTAAGGGGAGCCAGCCCGCTCTCACACAGAGAGTACAGTGGGGCATCAGGGACGTTCTTCAGCTCACCGGTGAAGTTGAGCTGGAAGGTCAGGGTTCTGTGGACCAAGCCGTGGGTCACCTCACAGCTGAACGTAGCGTTCTGGTCGTCTCTGGAGGGGTAGAATGTCAGGTTCCCCAAGGCCCGGTACAACCCATTCGGACCGACCGGCGCCCCGTCCACAGGGTAGGGGGTCTTGATGTCCTCCCCCTCCCTGGTCCAGGAGAAGAGGACGGGTGGAGGGAAGAACCCCTCGGCCAGACACTCCAGTCGGCTCTCCCGTTCCAAGACCACCCACTGGGAGACCACCTGGAAGGTGGGTGGGGCTGCATTCCGGTGACAGGAAGAGAGAGAGGAAACCAAATAGAGTTGAGAACATGTCAACGCTAAAGCAGATACATTTAAAAATCATGAAAACAAGGTTTGACATGTGTCATAGGGACATGGCCATAGTACACCTGCGTGTCTACGCTCATTAGCTCCATCCCCAGCTCGGTGCTCATTGGCTGAGCACATCTCTTTGAACAGGAGGGACAGAGGGACCATGGTTACTGTGTTTCGGTCTGGCTTCGTCTCATGTATGAAACACAGACCAATGATTGAGGGAGTGATTTAAAGGCTTTATTTCTGACACCATTCTTGGGACACCCAGATGATCTCACCCAGGACGCTCAGCGAGACGTTGTGGGACCCCAGTCGGGAGGAGTTGTAGCTGGCGGAGCAGATGTACACCCCGTGGTGGGCCGGGCCCACGCCGCTGGCCGTCAGGGAGAAGTTCCCCCGGAGGAACGCGGCCGGGTTCCACAGAAAGCCCTCCTGGATGTGCTGCTGCTGCGCGGGGCCGAAGGAGGCCACGTCGGAGGGGCCGCGGGTCCAGGTGACCCGGAGAAGGGACAGGTTGCTCAGCCTGCCGCTGGAGGGGGGCGGGTGGCAGGGCAGCAGCACGGTGGAGCCCAGGGCCACAGTGAGCTGGAGGGGAGACGCTGAGGAGCCGAGAGGGGAGAGAGGGGCAGAGAGGGGGGTGAGAGGGTGAGGGTGAGAGTGTGGGAGACCAGAGAGAGAGAGGGTTGGGGTGAGAGGTACATTAGGGAGGTATAGGGAGAGGGTAGGAGATCAATCAGGGGGATGGGGAGAGAGAGAGAAGGAGGGGGTGGGGGGGGGGGGGTAGAGAGGCAGAGATAAATTATAGAAAAAAAGAATTACAAGCAAGAGAAAAGGAGGGGTATATAGGGATTGAGAAATGGAGTGGGGTAGAGAGAGAGAGAGTGAGCGGGAGAGTGTTGTGGAAATATATATAAACCAATTATATATAAAAATGTATATAATTAGTAAATTCTTTTTTATAGATTCCCCTTGGACCTAGAGATACCTCCCTTCCTCTGTCTAATTGAGAGCCACGAGGTTTATTACCCACGATGTGAAAGTCACCCTATAAGAATCATGTTCACCCATTGTGTCATTGAATGTATGCTTGGTCAATCCCGATTCCCTGCCTGTATCTTCCAATGATCATCCTCTAAAATGCAACCAAATATTTTGCTGTCAATAAGTGTCCTAAAAATAAGTTATTATTCTTCATCAGGGAGAGAGAGAGAGAGAGAGAGAGAGAGAGAGAGAACGAACCCTTCTTTTCCCTGGTGCCATCTGCAACTGTAGACATGAATGTTTTAAAGAAAGAAAGACTGAAAGACATGAACACAAAGACTGTGTTCATGTGTCTTATTTTAAAGACACCACTGCCTCTCAAAGCATCCTCCCCCCCCTCAGAGACACAGAGAGTCCATCCTTCCTTCCATCGCCTGCAGATAACAGCATGCGTCACACATTTAATTTAAGTCTGTTGGGTTTTTGTAGTTAAAAAATATATTTTGGACAGATCAGACAATCGCTAGCCTAGCCTTCATGTTTCAAAGCTTTGTGTTACCATATCAACCTATCACAATGGCCGGGTCATTTTGGAAATTCACACCAGTGGAAAAAGACAATGCTCCACCTCCTCTACTGCCTCAAGTGACAGCCATCAATCACCGGAAACAAGTCTTCAACCCGTCTAAGAAATAAGAAAGGGATTGTTTGTTCTGGTTTACTATGGACGTTTAAATGAAGCTTGTTCACCTTGATGGAAAATAACACAGAATCACTGCCCCGTTAGGAAACAATACAGTCTGGGAAATCATTTCACAATCTGAGCCTTGATCTGGAAGTGCAGGTCAGCACACCTTCCCTCAGGTGAGAAGGAGTGTGTGCTCGAGCCTTGACCCATAAATCAGTTTAATCACTAACAGGCTGCTCTGCCTGAGACCATGGGCTAGATGTTAGTGCTCACATTCCTGTTCTATATTCCTGTTCACCTCTTGGTTCTAGATACTTATGTGCAGCTTTATTCTTTATTCTTTATTTCAAGGATAGCCCTTTGAGATGTACCATCTCATTTTCGAGGGGGTCCTTCAGCAGCACTTAGGATGTTTAGGATAGGATATTACGATATTTTGTAGGCATACTCCAATTTCTATTGAATGCTTTGATTTGGTCTCAGCCTCACTTGTAAGTGGGTTGAGGAGAGTAGTCAACATAATGTAAACATGACATATGACAAATTACATTTGACAACTGACATATGACATATGACTGACATGAGGAAGTAATGATGAATTAATTATTGATGGTGAAAAATTAATAACTTTTAATGTACACACACACACACACACACACACACACACACACATACACATGTGCACCTTGCAAATACAAAGATGGTCCTTCATTTGATCATGATGTGCAATTAGGTTATGTTTCTAAATCAACAACCTGGTCACACACACACACACACACACACAAACACACACACACACACACACAACACACACACACACAAACACACAAAATCTGTCAAATTGTAAAACTATTATCTCTACGGTGCCAGTCCTTGGAGTTTAGAATCCACTCCTGATAAATACCAGACTCAAACACACACACACACACACACACACACACACACACACACACATTCATTCATTGTACACACGCAGACTCTCACACACACACACACACACACACACACACACACACACACACACACACATGCACTCTTTCTTTATACACATGCTCAGAGACACACACACACACACACACACACACACAACCCGTACTCACTTCCCCACACTCATTCATATTCACACACTCTGTGTAGGTGTGTGTGTGTGTACTCACCAGTGTTTATGACAGCCAGCAGGCTGAGGAGGAGGAGGACTTTACACCACATGTCACAACAGCGGGCAGCGGACTCCTGTCCCTTATCGCCAGTACTTCACTGGCCCTTTGCACTGGCCCTTATATAGCCCCCAGGGTCCCGGCCCCGCCCTCCAAGACAATAGAATAAATATTGTCTTTGGGCCCTGAAGGAGAGCGAGAGAGAGAGTGAGAACGAGAGACAGGGAGAGAGAGGTGGAGAAAGAGAGAGCAAGAAAGGGAGAGAGAAAAGGACAGAAGGATAGAGGGAGGAAGAGAGAAAGGTAGTGAGGGAGAAAATAAAGAGGGGACAATGGAGAAAGCAAGAAAGAGCGAGTGAGAGAGTGAGGTGGAAAAGGACAGGGTTAGGAAAAGAGAGAGAGATAGAGAAAGAGTTTGTTACGACCAGCAGTGGTCACTTAATATTCAGACGGGCCCGGGGCCAAGGTGTGGGGGCTACTTTACATGGGTGCTGCGTTGCCCTTAGCAAACATGGAGGGGCGACCCACTGGGCGCACTGTGGACACCCAGCAAGCTCGAATACACCCGGCCTGTTACTGTACCGCCGGCCCGCGGAGAGGAAGAAAGACGAGAGCGGGAGACACAGAATGGAGCGGCGTGGTGAATAAATAAAGCGAGCCCAGAGCCGCGGAGAGGGCCTTCGGAGAGGGCCGCTGTCCGCCAGCCAGTCCAGTGGTTAAAGTTTAGCCAGCAGCAACAATGCGTCAAGTGTGAACAAGTGTGCACAACACAAGTCCTATAACCACCACATTGATTCACTTAACGAGTGGCTTTCAGAGACTCTCTCTGCTTTCTCTCCCCTCAGCCGGCGTGTGCTGTGTGAGTCCAGGAACAAACACATCAGTCACTCTTGGAGAAGATTCCGTGTCTTTGTTCGCCTGGCATCGGCAGGTGCCATGGTCACATGACGTCACATCACACCTTTCATCCTCTGGACTTCGTCAACATAGCTCGAGATGAAGAGGAGCGCACACACTGGAGGTGTCGTGGTGGTGCGTGTCGCGGTGTTTGAGCTCAACACACACACACACACACACACACACACACACACACACACACACACACACACACACACACGAAAGAGGGAGAGGGAGAGAGTAAGAGAGAGAGAGGGTGGGAGAGAGAGAGGGAGAGAGAGGGAGAGGGAGAGAGAGGAAGCGAGGAAGTGAGAGGGAGGAAGAGAGGGAGAGGGAGAAATGGAGAGGGAGGGAGAGGGACAGAGAGAGGGAAGGAGAGAGGGAGAAAGGGAGGGAGAGGGGGGAGGGAGAAAGAGGGAGGGAGATAGGGAGAGGGAGAAATGGAGAGGGAGGGAGAGGGACAGAGAGAGGGAAGGAGAGAGGGAGAGAGGGAGGGAGAGGGGGGAGGGAGAAAGAGGGAGGGAGAGAGGGAGAGGGGGAGAGAGAGATAGAGAGAGAGAGGGGGAGAGTCGTTAATTTAACTGTTCTCTCGCTCCCCTTTCTTTTGCAGACACGGCCTCTTCTTTCATGGGGAGAAGATTGAAGAGCGTGCGAATAGTGGGAAGCGCCAATCCAATGGAATAAATAACTTTTAGCCTCACTTCGAGAAGGCAAAAATAATTTTAAAAAATACAATTATTATTCATATCTCTATTTCAACAGGAAAGCCATGTTGCGTTGATGGAGTGGTAGATACACACGCACACACACACACACGCTGAATAACATTTAAAGTAGGCTACCAATAGTGGAAGAGAATTCTTTGTTCATTATTATGAATCAAATTACAATACAGTCCAGTACAGACCAGATCATCTGATTGTTTCCAGCTTTAAAATAAACTTGCTTTTTCTTCTGTTTAAGATAGGACTAATCGTTGACCTTGTGAACCACAGCCCGCGGTATTCTGTAGGCCTCCTTTAGGAGCCCAGAAGTCAGATAAGAAGGCCTTTTATCCAAATTCCATAGCCTACATCTAGCATGGTTACCTGCAAGCCACACGTTTCAGCCCTTCAACATTGGATACTGCTGCAGCACACAGTGGCCTGAACACACCAGTGAAGGGTTCTGATGAGATAATATTAATAATAATAATCATAGGCACAGACATAAAGTAACATATAAATATAAGCTGTGAGCTGAAGTATTTAAAATGCCAGCATTGAATTCATCGTCTTTTTCTGTCCTCAATTTCTTGGTACTTGGTATCGATGTTTGGGTCCAAGCGTTACAATTTATCTCGAAGGAATATACACCACGATTGCCTGAATTGTACTCCAAATCCTCCTCTAAAGGGAGGCTCTTCAGCGCACTCTGCTGGCGGCGTCTTGGTACCGACAACTGTTATAAAAAGGAATGTGATTTGGGCCCTGGGGCACTCGCCCTACTCGACTTTTAACTAGTTGAAGCTACCTAGCATTACTCAACATTGAGTATTTTTGTTAATTCGGGATATAAATACATACACCTTTTGTTATTTTTATTCACCAAGTGATAGAAACTAAGGCTCCAGTATTCTTCCATATAATATATGTGTACAAATATTATTCATAAATATTTTAAGAAGAAATCAGACATCTGTATGCCACGTATTTGCTTATGTGCATCAATGGCTCGACATGATTCTGCTTTGTTTGTCTGAACTCCATGGGCACATACCTCATAAGTGTTATTACACCATGTACGGTTGATTTATCTACCAACTATACAAACCAACAATTAAAATCAAAGTATTTACTGGGAGGCTAGGAAATAAAAAAAAATGTAAGTGAAACTTCAGAAAACAGTCCAAAAGGTCCAATGGTAATCAATCAGACATTGAATAGGCAACATCCAGAACCTGGGATACAGGCCAGATCAAAACCCAGGGAGATCAAACAAGAACATGTCCCGGCTGAATGGCACTGTGTACACAATGAGGAACAAAGACAATGTGGCCACGGGACAAAGGAAACAGGGAGGTCTGATCAGGCTGATGAGTAACTGAGAAAAGGCATGGAAAAACCAAGGTGAACAAAGAGTAGGAGGGGATTAAGGTGGAAAACAGGACAACAGGGGGTGATAGTACCCCCTCTCTAGAGACGGCCACACACTGGTCCGGGTGGCTTTGTTGAAAGGCATGATGAGGTCCCGAATGTCCCAAGAGGGGACTTCGCTCTCTGTGGCCGACAGCCCACCAATGGTTGACCTGGTAGACCAGATCACCCTTGAACACCCGGGGGGGGGTTGGAGGAGGTCAGGAGGGGGAAACTAGTGGACTGGTCCTTGTGGGTTTGACCTTGGAGACATGGAAGGTGGGGTGCACTCCAGTGGCGGCTGCTGGTCTTTCAAAGAGGGGAAGCTAATTTTCGTCATATAAAGTGTCAATTTATGTATATATATATATATATATATTTATATAATATCATTTACATATATTATATATATATAATATCATTTACATAATATAATTTGCATAATTTACATATATATATATATATATATGTATGTATATATATATATATGTGTGTAAATTATGCTCACTGTTCCTTTTCAAGGAAATGAAACTAGCTGTCTTTTCCACTGACTTGACCAGTGTCCTCTCAATGGCCAGCAGAGCTAGGCTGCTTAAACAGCCTTGGCCCATTGTGTTACGGGTGTAGGACTTTAAAGCCGCTTTAAACAGGAGAAGCTCCTTTATATACCTGCAGATGTAGCTCTAATTGTTGACACTAATGAGAACAGTTTGTAAAGCTGAGGCATTGCACTGTCCAACTCCATGTCTTTAAGGAACACTAAGAAATCACACAGCGTTCCCCTGTCACCCTGCAAGTCCTGATCTGAATACAGGACTTGAAGTTCAGACCTCAGGCTCCCTGAATCAAAGTGATGGCCAACTACCAAAACGATATTAAACTTGAACAAGGAAATGTGGGAATTATGTTAAACTGAAGCAAGGAATTGTGTGAATAAATGTATGAAATGTACAATGAAAATTGTCTAACAATTTTGCCAAGCAAATATCAAGAAAGAGGTTGCAGTTTGTCTTTCGACTGGGACTGAGGAATAAAGACAGCTCCGGCGACTTTTTATAGTTCAAAATCGCTGTCAATCAAACGGCAACTCAGTCTTTCGCAGACCCTCCAATCATCACGTAGAAGCCCAGCGTCCAGGCCAGCCCACTCCTCCATTCACCTCCAGAGACGCTGAGCGTCCGTGGGAGGGACATAATCGCAGAATTATCCAATGACCGTCGACTTTCGACGCACTAAAAAAAGCTGTTCTATGCAGCCCAGTCTATAATGCCCAGCTCAGTCTATAATGTGTTAAAAAATGTATTCAGTAGCCCACACACATGACCTAAGGTTTTGTAGCCGTGAGTCACGAGGCAGAGCTATCAGCTGTCCAAGGCGTTGGCCACTAGGGGCATGGGAGAGGCTCTAACCTCAGCTGGCCCCCCCCATGCTAGGGGGGGTCCACAAGGATGTTATGGGTCCGTAAACCCTCTTTCGTTGCGTCAACGTGGAACCATAACTAAGCCTTAAGGCCTAACCATGTTTTCACAGTCATTCCCAGGGTTATTCCAGGGAAGCGGTGAAAAGACATAGAATAATGAAGATCCAAACTTGCTAACCATGCTGAGGTTAATGGCTGGCTATTGGACTCAAATTAACCAGTAACCAAACATTAGGAACTGTCTGTCGAAATCAACTACTGTCATGATAGTGAGTTAGTAATTAGACATAACCTTTGAGACAGGCCTAGTATGATAGCAAATCACCCTTAGTAGGCTGAAAAAACTTTTACAATTCAGCCATGTCAGGGGCTGATATACTGTTTTGGATCAAAGCCACAGTAGGTACAATCTTTTTTGCACAACTTTTGCTCCAAAACATATTTTAACGTAGACAGACTGACTCACACGTCTGTTGTGAGCTTCCTTAACCAGTGTAGCTGCAGTGCAGAGATATTCCATTGTCATGACGCTCCCATTTATTTTCCCACACCACATTTATCAGACAAAAAAAGGCACTTTTCAGCCCGCTACTACTACTAGCTAGCGAGATTTATGCTAAGAAAACCTTGGTTGGAGGGAGCAGGCCTCGCTGTGGAACATGAGAATGCAATATATCTTCAAAGTGGCTGCACTGGTCAATTAAACTCCCACTAGACACTGCCAGTGCAGCCACTGTAAGAAATGTTTTGGCACTAAATATATTTTCTCTCTAAACATTTGTACCTACTGCAGCTTTAAGTACTTGTGCCTGACTTAAGATTGTATAATAATATAACACCTCATTCTACACAAGTCCTAATTCAACATTTTACCCAGTTTGAAATGTGGTTGACTCATATATGAGGCACTGTGTAATTATCATTGCCTCTTCCACAAAGGACACATGTTTCCATGCATTGCCCACTAACCATTATAACATTATTTTTTTGAAGAAACAAATCTTACATTTATAACCTTTACCAGTGGCTCAGGCCAAAGAGGATGAAGACCAGAGTGATCAATTATTTACAGGATGACCTTGAAAGTATGATGAACACAGTTAAAGGGAAAATAATTCATAAATATCCTATCCCATGCTACTGGATGTTTCAATCTGGTTAGATGTGAAGCAGCCTTTCTCAAACAATTGGGTAGGCAAACTCCCTCTAGTGGTACATGTAGGAATCGCACATATATTTTAAAGAATTAAATGTATACATTTTAAAAAGGAACTATCAAAAAACGACCACATTTTGACAAGATTAGGTCTACTTAAACCACAAGATCACTGAACTGTAGTTTCAAATAAGTTGAGCCTAACGTAGCATTTAGGTGAGCATTCTGAGGTGGTATGCGGTGTAAAAGGTTGTAGAATCACTGACGTCGAGGAATCTTTACATATTTTTTATGATGGACCCACACCACCAAGGGGCCAGTGCCCCTGCAGTGATGGACCCACACCACCAAGGGGCCAGTGCCCCTGCAGTGATGGACCCACACCACTGAGGGGCCAGTGGCAGGTGGCATCGTGTGTGTGGACGTCTGGAGCTCTGTCTTGGCAGCGGCATTGGCATTGTTGAAGGCTGCACCCCAGACTGTTAGGCTTCTGGGACAATTACAGTATAGAGCCGGAGTGTGTGTGGATGTGTGCAGCTCTGTCTGGCCAGCGGTTTATTTTGATGGCTGCGTCCAAGAGAGGTTTAACCTTCTCGGATACTTATAGGATAACGCCATGGGGTGTGTGTGTGTGTGTGTGTGTGGATGTTTTGAGCTCTGCCTGGGCAGCAGTTTATTTTGATGTCCATTATATTATAGTATAACAACAGGGTGTGCATTTAATATACAACATCACTCATTATAACATTCATAGACAATGATGATACCTAAAAAGAATCTCAAAGTTGGCGTGGGTCATAACCATGGGGATAACTCGCCCCCTGTCTTTCCCAGAACTCTCAGCCCAAACACAATTTCACAATCTCAGTGTTCGAAAACGAGCTGAAACTGGGGGTGTTACACCGAATTCTGCACACCGTTTTTTCGACTTCATGCCTGTCTACTTCGTAACTCGTGCTGCGTGCATGTTGCAGAAAATGTGCAACATGTGCAGAAAATATTTTTGTTATTATTATTATACATTTCTTTCACGGCTACAATGTGGCGGCATAATCATTACTACAATTTTTTTTTGCACTTTATTCTGTTTTGGGCATTTCCTCCCAGTGCAAATATGTTTAAATGAGTTACTGAAAGCATTGTTCTGAAATGGGATCAATTAATCGTTTTTAAACCTATGTTGTGAGTAATAGAGAAGAAAGTATTTAAAATATTGTTGCAAGTGGCCTGTATGCATGGCCTTCAAATGGTTTTGCAAAGCTGTACATATCTTAAAGATATTGATGTGGATGTTTCCAACATTCTCATATATTGTCTCTGTTTTTTACATTTCTCACAGTGCACATTTGTTTTTGAATGAGTTTTAAGATGGGATATATGTAATTGTAATTTGTTTTGGGTTTGAACCCCAATGTTACCTCTGCAGCCTACCCTGTGAGCATACTTGAGCAAGATGCCCTAACCCCTACCTGCTCCTTTATGACCTGTCTCTGTGTTCACTGTCTAACCCCCACCTGCTCCTTAATGACCTGTCCTGGCCTGGATAAAAGCCTCTACTGAAAACATGGTAAATAGTACATATGTCAATAAATGAAGAGGAAAACGGCGAAACAAGCATTGTTAAGGTCCTTTATTGTGCGGTACCAGGATGAACCGTCAATAACAAGTACCATCAACAGGTTCCATGAATATAAACAGTAAGGTGGGAATCTTTGACTTCAAAGGTGCAGGACATGAGAGGATGGGAATGGAGGAACCCCTAGTAGGCGTGGTTGGCCACGAAGAGGGACTCCCCGCCGGCGCTGCTGGCTCCGGTGGCGGCGTACTTACCCACGCAGGCCTGGCTGTTGGCCTGGGGAACAACAACAACAACAACCTGTTGTTAGCGTGTTCCTTCGGGGAGAACCATCACAGTATGCTAAGATGGCATTGTTACGGACGTCATGGTTGTTTGCTCTGCTGCTGTGTTTTGCCCCTTCCTACCCCTCCTGCTCTCTGTCTCCCCCTGCTGCTCTTCCCCAGGTACTTCACCCCCTGCTGCATCCTGTCTGTCTGCGCTGTCTGTCTGACAATGACTGTCAAGTGGATGCACCTGCTGATCTCCGCCCATTGGATTGGCAGAGCATGCTGTCCTTCCTATTTAGTCTGCTTGTGTTTGCTCCATGAGTAGAGGAGAGCTTGGGGGCTGACGTCAGCCTCCTCGTTTCATACACACATGAACATACATACAAACGTACAAAAAGAAGTAATAATAATGTAATAAAATCCTTAATACCACCAAAAATAAATAGCCCAGCCTTTGCAGGCAGCCACCTACCAGAGCCCTCTTGATCAGCTCCTCCTGGCAGGCCTTGCCGTTCTCCTTCTTGCCCTGCCAGGCCTTGAGCGCCGACGCCTGCAGGGCGCGGCCGTAGGAGAAGGTGACGGCCCAGGGACGGCCCAGGGGGCACTGGTTCATGGCGTTCAGGTTGATGGAGGCCTCCTCCTCACTCTGACCGCCGGACAGGAAGGTAATGCCTAGGAGGAGGGGGGCGGAGCTGAGCTTAGAACGCTGTGTGCCTGTGTGTTTGTGTGCGTGTGTGTGTGTGTGTGTGTGTGACGCACGACACACACGTGTCGTACTGCTTGATATATCTTGCTTGAGGATACAAGGTTGATAAGTATCAAAATAATCCCATGTTTTAATTTGAGTTGTTTTAATGTGTGTGTGTGTGTGTGTGTGTGTGTGTGAATTATATATTCTGGGAATAGTACACCCAAAAACAACATACACATGTATGTATATGTATACACACATGTGTGTGTGGTGTGTGTGTGTGTGTGTGTGTGTGTGTGTGTGTGTGTGTGTGTGAATTATATATTCTGGGAATAGTACACCCAAAAACAACATACACATGTATGTATATGTATACACACATGTGTGTGTGTGTGTGTGTGTGTGTGTGTGTGTGTGTGTGTGTGTGTGTGTGTGTGTGTGTGTGTGTGTGTGTGTGTGTGTGTGTGTAGTACGCGTCGCCTCACCAGGGACCGCCGGGGGGACGGTGCGGCGCAGGGCGGTGATGGTCGCCATGGCGATCTCCTGGTTGGTGTACTTGTGTGAGCAGGAGTGTCCGGCCGTCACCATGTTGGGCTTGAGCAGGGACCCCTCCAGGTAGACGTGGTGGTCGGACAGGGCCTTGTACATGGCGGCCAGGACCTTCTCCGTGACGTACTGGCAGCGCTTCAGGTCGTGGTCGCCGTCGGGCAGGATCTCTGGCTCCACGATGGGCACGATGCCGTGCTGTGGGGGGGGGGGAACGGCCACTCGTTAACACCTGACTCGTTCACAAATAGTAACCACTCAATAGGGAGTTTGAACTTCTTCCCTCTGGTAGACGTTATAAAGTACCAAGGGCAAATCGTAATATCTTTTAAAATTATTTTATTCCTAATGCAATTGGGGCACTGAACACCATGCCCCGTTGATGCGTTGATGCGATGTGTTGTAATGTAACTGCCACTGCTGTCCTGCTTTTTGCCATGAAGATGTCTGTGTGTAAGTGTTGTTGTTGTTGCTGTTGTTGTCCTGCTTGTTGTTGCTGTTATTGTCCTGCTTGTTGTTTTTTATGAGACCAAAGACAAATTTCCACATCGTGGACAAATAAAAACTAACTAACTAACTAACTAACTAACTCTAGCCCAACTCTAACGTCAAACAAACAACCAGAGAGCATCAACACACATGATGTTGGCATGTTGAGCGATCTCACAGCAGTGCTCCTGCTTTAAACGCTCGACCTGTTGACACAATGACCTGTTGTTGAACTTGTTTTTGTTTGTTGAAAACAAAAACAAGTTCCTGTTTTAGCTTTTTGAGTCCGACCCGCTCACCATCTGGCAGATGCTAGCGTAGCGGGCCAACACATTGGCGTTCTCGATGATGGCCAGTCTGGAGGGGGTGGTGGGGGTGATCTTCAGCACACAGCGCCACTTGGCGAAGTCAGCGCCGTCCTTCTTGTACTGGGCACAGCGCTCGTACAGCCCGTCGAGACCTGCCCAAGAGATGCGCACAGGTACTCAGTAACACAAACCGCTCCTCATCATTAGGGATGATGTCAATGAATGCCCGCGATGGGGCCGATGACTTCCAAAGGGTCGCGGTCTATCAGCGAGTCCCCGAGGGTTTGCAGGTCTGCCGTCTCACCCTGGGTGGTGGTCTCGCCGTTGGTCCCGGCGAGGGGCACCACGCCCTTGTCCACCTTGATCCCGACCACCATGCCTCTGCTCTTCAGGTGCTCAGGGAAGACCTTGCCGGCGTCGGTCTTCTGGTACATGGTCTCGTGGAAGAGGATCACGCCTCCGATGCAGGGGACGATGCGCTCGTCGGCCGTGAAGAGCAGCTGGCGGTACAGCCTCCTGTTCTCCTCCGTGTTCTCAGCATTGATGCTCTCGAAACGCTTGGCCACGCTACCTGGGGTCACACAGGGGAACACAGACGGCTCATGGATGGGGGGGGGGGGGTGGGTTTGAGGTCATCGTTGTTCTATCAATGACCTCGACTCCAGCTCTGCACCAACACCACAGTCAAACAACGTTTTACATCCTGCTCCGTTTTGGTCCACAGCTTGGAGGGGGTGGATTGACCTGAACTAGACTCTGGTAAAGTAAAGAACGGTAAACTGATCTAGTCTGGACCGGATGGGTTAGGACTAGATGGATTAGAGCAAACTAGGCGTTAGTGGAATAAACAAGACAGGAGTGGATTAGACTGGGTTTAGCTGGATTTCGCTCCGGGTTTTGTGTTTACCGGTGGACTCGTCTGCGGCGAGGATTCCCTTTCCGGGAGCGATGATCCTCTGAGCGATGTCGCTGAGCTCCTTCTTCTGCTCCGGGCTGAGGAATGGGTAGGCGTGAGGCATCTTGACTCTGCTGAGGAAGAAGAGGGTGAGATGGAACCCATAGCAACAAGATGTGTAACAGGCAAGAGGGCTTCTTTGTCGTCTGAAGATGCTCAATCAAAGGAGTGCTCCTAGCTGGCGATCGGTCAACACACAAGTCCAAGTGAACTTTGGCAACAAAACCATCACGTTTAAACATGCAATCAGAAACAATATTGGATTCCACCTTTATCCATCGGTACGTTACAATTTGAGTGTGTTACGCTGTACATACAGCAGAGTCCCGCAGTGTTTGACCGGTGAAATATGACGCATGTGATAGACCGTGGTGGGCCGTGAAGAAGAAATGAGGATGTTCTTGCAGTGTGTTTTTTTTAAATAGTGTGTCAACCCCAACGTTGTGATGAATCATTACAGACCTTCAATGTGCAACGTATGAGCTACTTGACCTCCAGTCAGTTATGTTTTAGGTCGCTTTATACTCCTGCACCACATTCTTTTAAAATGAATAGTTTACTGCTTGATACATCTTGCTTGAGGATACAAGGTTGATAAGTATCAAAATAATCCCATGTTTTAATTTGAGTTGTTTTAATCTGGGTTAGTCCAAGATACGGAGGCCGTGAGCTGGCAGCTGTGGACCGGAGGAGCATGCAGACGACCTTTCCTTTTGCTCTCCTCGTATCCCTGACCTTTCTGTTCTCGTCCTGACCCCAACCCCTCCACTGATATCACAACCTAGCTCTATTTCTCTCTCATCCTCTCCCCTGTATCTCTCTCTCTCTCTCTCTCTCTCTCTCTCTCTCTCTCTCTCTCTCTCTCCTCTCCCCCTCTCTCTCCCGTTGTAAAGCCTGGTCATACTATTTATAGGCAGATTTAAATATGCAGGAATTGTCAGCTGCTGTCGGGTTTGAAGGACTTTCGAGAAGGAAGTTGCATAACAATGTACTTCAACACGATGAAGAGCAGATGATAAATATAGACTGGCTGTCTAGAAGGAGGAAACATTGACACTGCGGTGGAGCTGTTAATCAGCGTGACTAGCACAGTTCTGCAAAAAGGTTCACGATAACGTTTCTGCCTTTCTAAAGAGGAAGTATGGTATTACTCAGATAACCAAGAAAGAAAAACAATTTAGGCCTACACAGAAGAGATTGCGATTAAAGTTGTATTTGGCTTTTTCGTTCAAGAGCATGAACAACGTATGAAGCAATACGAAGATATTGAAGTTTAAGTTGAATATCTATGATTTTGTTTAGCTTAAGTTAAGCAAGTGCCAAACACTACAGTGCAAAAACACTGGTGATGTTGAAATTAAAAGTAAAAAAAAGTTAAGTTCTGGTCTCTTTTCATAAAAAAATCCACATTCATTTCTATCAATCTGTACTCAAAACACTCTATTCAACCACTCGACACCGCAGTATTTTTACTAAACAATTCCCCATGCATTGGTTGACTGCTGCTGATATCCTAATGCTTAAAGTCACGTTCAAAGTGAACACACCTGCAGTGTCTGAAAGTGTAATTTACAAGATCATTTACCTGTGGATGCTTCCGAAGGAGAGCTGTGAGGAGAGGAGAAGGTTCTAGGGTTTAGTCCACGACAACGCTCTCTCTCCCCTACCCCTACTATTTATCTCTCCATTGTGACCCCTCACATTTCAGCTGCCCGGCTATTAAAAGCCCAGCATGCAACAGGAGACGCCCGGTGACATTCAGCAGCTCTGGCCCACAGTACAGAACCTTTGGAAAGGGCAAAGAGGGGTCCAGTCACCAGGTAGACGGGGACAGAGATGGGACAGAAAGGACTAACCACTTACCTCTCTCTCTGTCTCCAAGCTGTTTATTTTGTGGATTTAGGTGGTCATTTACAATTAGATGGTTATAAGTTAAACTAGGCTGTGCACACACTCACACACACTCAATCGCATGCAGTTTTTTATTTTTAACTGTGTGTGTATGTATATGTGTGTGTGTGTCTTCACAGTGTGTGTCTTCACAGTGTAGGCCTAGTTGATAAACATTTAATTGCACATATAAACACTCTTTAAATCCAGATTTATACATCCATGCATACTTTTGTGTACACAATGAGCACAGACCGACTTCAGAAGAGAGTAACGGGTCACTTGTAGATGTGTGTGCTATACATTGAAACATGCATAGCACATATACACACACTCGCACACACCGCACAAACACGAAGGCCTTGCCCACTGGCTGAACATACCTTTAGAAATCCAACCCAGGGGAGCCAAGTGTGTGCAGCTGTGCAACCTTTGACTGACCTTTGGCTGACCTGTTGTGTGATTGGCCGGTGGAATCAATCTCTTCATGTGTGCCACGCATATCAGAGCAAATCCCATGGGATCAGAGGTCAAGCCCAAACCGCACACACACATACACACACACACACACACACACACAAGCATGCATACATGCATGCACACGCACCATACACACACACACGCACGCACAATAAAGATGATTGTGCACACACGTGTGTGTTTCTGTCAACACACAGAAGAAGATACACAATGCTTTTGTAGTAAACGAATGAACACATATTAAGTGTTCCGACCACTGTGTTTTGGCAGTGTTTGGACGGCTTTTTGACGAGCTATTTATTGCGCGAAGTAGTGTGTTCAATAGCGTGTTTTGATACCAGTCAAATGAGCTCCTCTTGATTTTCGCAGCCAGCAAGTACAAACGTTCTTCACCCAATCAACGTTAACTAAAGTCAGACCACACCAGTCAGTTCATAGCCTGGGAACCAGACAAATCTCACCAGCTCATGTTTTAATTGCTCTGCAGATAGGTCTGGTCTCCCTCCCATACTCCCATTTTTAGTTATTTATCTAGCATGAGCCGAGATAAATCCGATGGCGGTGCAGAGGTGTGCCGTACAGGCCTTTTCAACAACAACAAAGATGGCCACCGCTGATTTAAAATGGTCTGTTGCTTATGCAATCGAGACAGAATTAAACAAAGTGGAAGTATATTTCACTAAAAGAAGAACAACCTTTGTCGTACAATTTTGGGCTGTTGTAGACTGTTGTAATAATGTGGTTCCCTATAAAATGCACTTCGTAAGAATAATGCACCACAATGCACACACATACCCCCCAAACACACGCACACACACACACTCATGCACACAGCCTAACTGTTATCCACTTGAAACAGTCACACACACGTACCTTTCCTTTTAAGGATTGATACAATTCCTATTGGTTTGAGCAGAATGGTACGGAAGCCAAGCCTATAGGGTCTTACTCACACAACTTTATAGGTGATATGTTAAGAGGAAGAAGAGGCGCTATGAGAAATAAAAGGTGTCAGACGCTGTCAGAGAGCCTCGTATCTGACGGGAAATATTGTGTGGTCTATGAGGTAATAGCGGGGCGACAGTAGCTCAGGTGGTAGAGCGGGTTGACTGGTAACCGGAAGGTTGCTAGTTCGATCCCCGGCTCCTCCTAGCTTGAGTGTTGAGGTGTCCCTGTGCAAGACACCTCACCCTGACTTCTCCTGACGAGCTGGATGTCGCCCTGTGTGGTTGAGTGTGAACGTGTGAAGGAATGGTTGCAAGTCGCTATGGATAAAAGCGTCAGCAGCAAGATCCCCTAAATGTTAATGTAATTGCACATTTATTTACATCAGGGCCGGACAATTCTGCTTGCAATGTCACCTTCCCGTCAGATACGAGGCTCTCTGACTGACAGCGTCTGTATGTAGCTGTGGGCCAGGGGCCATGGACCCAGTTCAGCTGCAGTGACACCATTTATTTCTCATAGCAACCCACTTCCTCTTCACACCCCAGCCCCCTGGGCTCCCCCGCAGGGCGTTGCACCCCAGCCGTGACCTGATGGCCGGACACGGGGAGAATATGGTGATGTGGTAACAGACAAGAGCCCTTCCGGCGCCCGCTGCCACTCAGCCTTCTGCTTTTCTACAGCTCCCACTTCTCTCTCGCTGCACACAGTCTGGGGAGCGAAAATACAACCGTGATGGACAGGATGATCACTCTTGTGGTGTGCTTCTCAGGTAACAAAGACGCGTTAAACAGTGGACTATTTTGTCATTTTATTGCTTATTAATTCTGTCTCAATTCTCAAGACTCAGTCTATTTTTGTGTTTCCTATGTGACTCTGGGGCTCATGTTGCATGAAACATTGTCTTCTCTGGCTCGTTGTGTATTGTGGTGTCCGTATTTAGAGGAAATAACACATCCTGCTAACTGACCTAATACTTACTCTCACACACACCTTTACACATCTTATCTCCTCTATGTCTCTCCCATTCTCTCTCTCTCTCACTCAAACACATTAATGTTTCTCTTTCTCCCATTATACACTAAAACACACACAGACTCCTCAGACACACACTACAAACACATACACATACACACACTCACAGAAAATGATTTTGTTTTCAGTCTTGCGGGTGGCCCAAGCCTTTAACGTGGATTCCCTAGCCTGGCGAACACTGACAAATTCCGATGATCCTTCTGGATGGTTTGGATACAAGGTCGTCCAGACAGGCAGATCTGGGTGAGAGAAAATGATATTGGTCTAACACTGTCTTAAGACCTTACTCTAACGATGTCTATAGAACCAGCCCTGGTCTAAAGATCTAACCCTGTCTATAGAACCAGCCCTGGTCTAAATATCTACCCCTGTCTCTATAACTAGTCCTGGTCTAAAGATCTAACCCTGTCTATATAACTAGTGCTGGTCTAAAGATCTAACCCTGTCTATATAACTAGTCCTGGTCTAAAGATCTTACCCTGTCTAAAGATCTAACTCTTACCCTGTCTATAGAACCAGCCCTAACCCTGTCTATAGAACTAGCCCTGGTCTAAAGATCTTACCCTGTCTATAGAACCAGCCCTGGTCTAAATATCTACCCCTGTCTATATAACTAGCCCTGGTTTAAAGATCTAACCCTGTCTGTTTAACTAGCCCTGGTCTAAATATCTTACCCTGTCTAAAGATCTAACTCTTACCCTGTGTAAGAACTAACCCTTGTATAAAGATCGGACCCTGTGTAAGAACTAGCCCTGGTCTAAATAGCAAACCCTGGTCTAAAGATCTAACCCTGTCTATAGAACTAGCCCTGGTCTAAAGATCTAACCCTGTCTATAGAACTAGCCCTGGTCTAAAGATCTAACCATGTCTATATAACTAGCCCCTAACCCTGTCTATAGAACTAGCCCTGGTCTAAAGATCTAACCCTGTCTATAGAACCAGCCCTGGTCTAAAGATCTTACCCTGTCTAAAGGTCTAACTCTAACCCCAAGGACGCTGGAAGTGGGGGGGGGGGGGGGCTGCGGGGGCTGCACCCCCCTGGTGGTGAGAGGCTGCACATGCATTGCAAAGCCATGACGTTTTAAAAAACAAAAATATATACATATATTATAACACTATTATTATACTATTATTTCATTTACAGAACCAACATATTTTACTATTAAACGTCACAAGGCTGCACATGCATTGCAAAGACATGACGTTTAAAATGTATCTATATATATTATTACACTATGATTATACTATTATTACACGTCTCTCCTCAATGCTGTTGAATGAATGATCTTTCGTATCACTCCGCACATAGTTTGGTAACTTATCAACCCCAGCAGATTCGGTTGCTAAGTGACGTCAATGTCTTTGGCGGACTATTTCTCTGCTAATCAACACTATGAATGGTAATTGTAGAAAGATACAGCGTGTGAAGTTTTTCTTTTTTCGTTTTGGCAAGTAACCATGTAATAAGCGGGATAATGTACAGAACGTCGCCGGTCATTATCTAAAATAAGCCCCTTCATAGAAATTGTTCGTCCATGGTTCGCCCTGTCTGGGCTTATTTCTCGATAATGACCGGCATTCTATATATTATCCCTTACTTATTTAATTTACCTGTTACTTGTTGATAACGCTGCCTATTATTTGGCCATCAACTGAGCCATTTGAAGTTTGAAATTCATGTGGTCATGCATCTGTCTCAGCGGAGACTGCAAACGCGCTGTCAAAATATCAACTCGTCAAGTTCAAATGCGCTGGCTCTTAAAGGGGATGGGAGATGGCACTCTCATTGGTTTATTGCACGTTACGCCCAAAACACACCTATGGGTTTCAGACCAACCCATTTTAGATTTGCGTCAGGCGCAAGAGTCATTTATCCGCCATTAAAATAGCAACAGCACCAGAGATCCACCCACAAAGCTGTATGCACTTCACGTTTCATACTTGCGTTTCAGACCGTTAAAATAGGGCCCTAAACATCATATACATTCACTGAAGATTAAAATTCCCATTTATCACTAGAAATGTTAGAAACTAACTTAAAATGTCGCATTTTCCACTGAGAATAAATCTAACGTCATCCATTTTGTTTTGGCAGGCAGAACCTTGACATACGTGACGTGTTGGTGTTTATAGGGTGCGCTGGACCAGTGAATGCTCATATGGGTCATTTCAGGTCACACTAACACGACCGATTCTGTCGCTTAGGTTGGAGAACAGGCTGTTATATAAGCACTAGTCTGTTTTTTGTCATTAGGTATTCACGGCCTATCTGTGGATACCTAATGTTATTCTAGGGTTTGGGTTTTATATTTATATTGGATTGATAACGCCTATATCTC
Source organism: Micromesistius poutassou (assembly GCF_964030765.1). Classification (NCBI taxonomy): domain Eukaryota; kingdom Metazoa; phylum Chordata; class Actinopteri; order Gadiformes; family Gadidae; genus Micromesistius; species Micromesistius poutassou. The sequence continues at coordinate 13,091,592 of NC_140291.1, forward strand.
CGCGTTGGACTGGTCAAAAGATACATATCCCAGTTAAGCAGGTCTCCAAAAAGTTTGGTGCCGAAATCCCCATAGCTATTACTTATGGTCAAGGTTAAACGCCCAATGGATAAAAAAAAAAATGTAACTTGGTGTACATTATTTTGCATGCTTAAAATTTTTGCCCCTGAACCATAATGTATGTCAGGATAGATTTTGATCTAAAATTTTGGAAAAACTTTTAGCAAAGGGTTGAAGTTGCACTTTTTTTGAAAAATGTGTTGCTAGCAGAAGTTAATCTGGCGCTCCTGATGACTTTAGAGGTTAAATGTTCCTGTTCAGTCAGTCCGGTGCTCCTGATGACTTTGCTCCTAGAGGTTTAAAGTTCCTGTTCAGTTGGTCGTAGAGGTTTAAGGGTGGGAGCAGAGGTTCTCCCTGTTAGTGTTGAGGGTTGCAACGCTACGCCCTTGTACATATCAAGCTAGACAAATCTCACATGCGCTTTCAATTTCTATGATCTATACTGGACCTAAAGTAACATATACTCCTTCTCCCTGATAAGCTTAATGGTGAGCGAGCCACTGTTGCAGACATCCCCAACTGACAGAGGCAGAATCTACAAATGCACTGTTAACAATTGTCGCGCCATCCCTCTCTCAGGTAATCGCACTGTATACACAATCATACATACTACATTTCATTTGTTGAACAGGACTGAATGAAAAGCTGTGTTTTTACATGCTGCATGTATGTAAATTTGACCCAATAGGACCTGGATCAAAAGTTGAAAGTGAAATGGGTTATTGATGAAGGTCTCCATATGTAATTAACTGTCACTTGTACTGTCATTCAGGCTATGTAGGATTGCTTAACATCTTGGTCCTCTGAGAAACTCTCTCCTTGTGCTTATCACAAGGCAACATCGGCATTATGCTACACTTCAACTTTAATTAAAGGAATTGAGTTTAATTGCTTTAATCCAAAGTATCTTACAATACCTTAAGTGAATACATTCTGAGCATGGGAATCATACCCGTAACCCTGGCAGTTTCAATACCATGCTCTACCAGTTGAGCTAGTGTTAATGTTATTCTCTACCTTTCCCATCATACCTATGTTGATATCACTAAGTCATAACAGCTTCACTATTCTATCCTTGTTCTGCTTTTGATTCCAGTTCCAGCGTTCGCTATCAACATGTCTCTTGGTTTGACCATGACATGGGACCCAGCCTCTCAAAATACTTTGGTGAGGGGTTCACTTATTAAACGGTTAAATGGTTGTTTTAAAAAACAACCATTGATCGCAAAAAAGTATCGGCAAATGTCCAAAAATCTACAGTTGGATGTTTATTGCTGGGAGAGAAGAACCATTGTTGTAATGTTGATGAATTGTTTCAGAAATTAAAACACTATTTGTAACTGTATTTCTCCTTTGTTCAGGCATGCGGCCCAACCCTTACAAGAGAATGCAAGACTATCAACACATACAACGGATTATGCTTGAAGATGAACTATCAAAATAGCTTGGAATTACATAGACCATCAACTCTAAAGGGTAAACATATCAGCTATGCTGATGCTGAAACTTCCTTGTATTAAGCTCTTCACCGAGGAAAGGTTTATGATGTGTACAGGAAGATGTGTTGCTCACTTTAGATAGGCCTACGTTGTGGAATAGTACATAGCAAAATATTCATATTGTTAAAGGTCCCATGACATGCCACCAGGTGTGAGTGTGATTAGCCATTACAAGCCGTTTTGAAAATCTGGCTCTTATGACATCACAAGTGGGCGTGTCCGCCTAGATGTATGCTGGATAGATCAGTCTACCAGCCTACCCATCACACATCCGTCACACATCTAGGTGGACACGCCCACTTGTGATGTCATGATTTTCAAAACGGCTTGTAACGGCTAATCACACTCACACCTGGTGGCATGTCATGGGACCTTTAATCAACAAATTTACCACAACTCTACATAATTAAATTTGGTTAAACTGAAATGAATCATGCATTCATTTGATTGACAGATTGTCCTGGCCATTCAGACATCGCCTTTCTGCTCGACGGCTCTGGCAGCGTCCAACCGAATGAATTCGAGGCCATGAAGGTCTTTGTCACGCGTTTGGTCAGCTCCTTACGTGGTGGAGACACACGGGTAGGGACTGACGTCTTTAAGAACACTAGGTCTCTAGGTCCACCGCAGTGTCAATGTGTAACCACACAATGACACCCATGTATTGCATAGCATGATATTGTCTATTAGCAATACCCTGAACCTATGGGTAGCCAGGGAGGCTTCAGTGCTGCAGAGATAACATCATATCACTCTGCCTTTAATGGCGCACCTACAATGACCAGCATTGACTACCTACTCTGAGATAGGTGGTGTCAATAGAGTCAATTGTCTTTTTACTTTACTTTCCACAATTGTTTTTTCACTTTCCACAATTCATAGCGATATAGTTATCTTGTTTTGAAGGGCATGATATTATTAGAGTATTTTTTGGCATTGAGTATCACCCTGAAATCAGGGGAACAGAGAAGGCTTTGTCATTGTGTGGTTCATAGCTTTAAATTAAAATACATTTTTGTGTTTTCATTCCAGTTTGCCATCACCCAGTACTCAAATAATCCTAAGACCTATTTTCACTTTGATGATTTTGACGTCTCTAACTCTTTGGAAAGTAAAATCCCGTTTATAATTCAACAAAGACAAGCGACGTACACAGCAAGCGCCATCGAGCATGTTGTGTAAGTCCATCATCATTGTTTCTATAGTAACAGTACTGGTCAACCATTGGACCCAATGTCACAGCCTGGTGCAGCCATCTGCTGTTTGAATGCAACTCATTGGTTGATCTCGCAAAATGATAAAGCAATATTGTTTGTAAACATTGTAATAATATTGTGTTAATTAGTTTGAAGAATTGAGAACAAAAATCAGAAGTAACTTCTAGGCTTGTAACGTGGTGACGGGTAACATCCAGGCAACGTTTAGCTTACATATAACACAGGAAACCTTGAGTATGGTAACGGATATTCATTATACTGGTCCATTTCTTTCCAAAGCAATCAAGTCTTCTCACCATCAAGAGGGTCTAAGACGAGCTCAAAGAAGGTTTTGATTGTGATTACCGATGGAGCGTCCAATGACGGCAATCATTTAGATCATGCAGTCAATGGAGCGGAGGCAAAGGGCATTGTTCGATTCACAATCGGGGTAAGACACAAATGCGAAGCATTCAGAAACAAAAGCATGATGGGTAATGTTACCAGGCTGCACACCCTGCCTTGCTCTGTGGCCCTTCAGCAACACTGAGCTGATGATAGATGGACAGGAAGCTGTGCTAAAACCTGGGTGGCTTCAGTGGCTAATGCAGCGTTAACAGTTGACGCTGTAGACATATTGAGAGTGGGGATAATGCAGGACGCCTCAACAGCTATTCAGGGTTGTGATTGTATCCCCGCCGACTGAGGCTGGACAAGCCGATCAGAAAATACAGTTTCTATTGTTTATTTTTATCTAGACAGTAAGAAATAAAGCAATGATAATGACATTTTTCTGCCTGGTTGTATAAAGTTCTAACCTTTGTTTTCTATGAGTAGGTGGGGAGTTCCTTCGACCAGCCTAGAGCGAAAGCAGAGTTGGACAAGATTGCGTCTAAACCATCCAAAACACACGTGTTCCGCGTCAGAAACTTTGATGCCCTGGAAATAATCAGGGATGCACTGGAGGAAAGCATCTTCTCTATTGAAGGTAGGAAGTTTCTCCACCTAAAACTCAACATTCAACTCAGGTCTTTTTTAAATTGCAATATTTGACGCACCATCATTTTGTGTGATCATTGTCCCAAATTCTCATCATGTCAATCATTTAACTGTTATGATATTTTGGTCCAGGAAAGGCCGCCGAGACAGGATTGCTTTTAACTCACTTTATTTGGTTGAGGTTATTGATCTATTGTCTATCGTCTATGAAACAAAAGGAGAGGGATCGTATATAACACGCGCGGAGCGTCTCTAAGCTTTACATCTAATCGATACGCCGCCCAAGAGATTCTGACCTAAAATGGCGGAGTCCGAGTTTTATATCAGGTGAGAGTAGACTTCTTCTATGGTTTTCTCACTTCCTCTGTGTGTCCGTTGCTGCCCCTAGTGTAAATGTTTTGTAACTTTGTTAAATGTGCTCAGTACTGCCCTCTGGCGATTGTGAGGGGAAATTACCTTAACCATATCCACTATGCTACTGGATATGGTTATGTGAGAGTATTACAGTAAAAATGTATCACTAGGGAATATTACAATTAAAATATGTCACATAACACAGACTAAACGCTTTGATGAAGACGTGATGATAGAAACGGTCAGGAAAAATTATACAAAGAAATCCATCAGTCACAGTTATAGTATGTACCAGAGAGGGTCATGAGAGCATTTTCACTGTAGAGGAAGCTTCTCAACAAGACTCATATGTGTCTAGAAGATACAGTCCAGAACACAGAAGCAAAGACATCTAATGCATGATGCATATGTTGGTTGGAGTTACGACCATCATAGGTGTTTTTAATTTTGATCATCGGAGGAGCCTCCTCTATGTTTCTAAAGGCTGCTAACCCAGAGGGTGCATGACTGATACATCTTCCCTTTAGGAACTCAGACAGGTGGCTCTTTGAAAATGGAGATGGCCCAGGAAGGGTTCAGCGCAGCCTACGTCCCAAAGGTGAACCGGTCTTTCAATCAAACGCTCACCAACACTAAGAATCGTTTCCACACATTAACAACCTTAATTTAACTCCACATTGCTGAGAGGTTAGTTGATATGTACAGTATGTCCCGACTAGTGACCTAATGCTGCTTCATACTGTGTTTCCAGGGTGGGTTTCAGATGGCATCTGTCGGGGCGTATGATTGGAGTGGGGGCTTTCAGGGCTACTCATCTGAAGGTCAGCTTACGTTTCCACAGGATGAACAGTTTGTGGAGAAAGATAGCTATCTAGGTAAGAAACACTTACACTTAATTTTTTACAAAGTAAAATACTGAATTTGTTAAGGGTCAATGTGGAGTGTGGACCGTTAATATTCTTCAGCGCCATTGATTGTTGATGATCTGACCAATCACAACCTTCAGGTTTCGTAGCTAGAGAATTGGTAAGAAGCGTGAGGCGAATCACTGTAGACTAGGGCTGGGCGATAAAACGATAACGATATATGTATTGCGATAGACACGTAATCAATATCAATAGAAAATGCGTTCGATAGAAGGTTTCGATAATTTTTTTCCTCGTTGGAAGTTAACGGAGCAAAGAGTCTAGCTCCACTTTGAACCAGAGGTTGCAAAGCAAGGTTGGTCGCTTGAACAAAGGCACGCGTCCTCTGATACCTGTGGAGAGCAACGTATGGAGCGACACGCCAATGGCCAATCATGTAATGCCGCTTTTCCACCGCCAGTACCAGCTCGACTCGACTCGATTCGCCACGCCTTTTTTTGCGTTTCCATTGGCAAAAAAAGTACCCGGTACCTAGTACCGGGTACTTTTTTTAGTACTACCTCCGTCGAGGTTCCAAGCGAGCAGAGTAGGTTCTTTTGTGTGACGTAAACAGGCTGCTGGTAACTGATTGGCCAGTGGCTGTAAATGGGAATAATCACTCAAAGTTAAGTTGTGTCCTGCATGGTTGGAGTCCACGAACCCGCTCCCGAGGGGGACACTGATCAGCGTTTCGCCGTGTGTGTCGCTCCTTTCCCAGGGCTAGAGTTAGGCTGCACGTGGTTGTGTGTGTCCGGCGTGGCTGGAGTCCACGGACCGGCTCCGGAGGATCAGCGTTTCGCTGTTTCGTTTTAATGTCGTTCCTTTCCTAGGGCTCGAGTTTCGCCTCCATCAACGTTACCGTATGACAACAATAGACGCGCAGTCATTGCGCTTTTTATTTTATTTCCCATCATAACCTTTCCCGGGAATCAGGAAATAGTCTTGATCAGATTCAGATTTCCCGGGAATCGCGTCTCCCGTGATTAAAACCTAATGACGACCCGCCCATGGTGGAGAGGTTCTTTTCTACGACCCGCCCACATTGAGGAGGTACTTTTTTAGATGGAAACGCGCCTGGAACCAAGTCAAGGCAAGTTGAGTCGAGTCGAGCTGATACTGTCGGTGGAAAAGTGACAACAGTATCAAGTTTGGCTGCGCCATTTCGTCTCACGTGTGTGTGTTTCATAACAGAAACAGCAATGTGAGAAACGAAAGGTTCATGACAGTACTAGCTAATCGCTAGTTGGCGAACATGCTAACTAGCGATCTTTACAACATGGATGATGGTTCATGTCAGTACTGGACATATTTCCATGTCCCAACAACAATGACATCCATATGTTCCATGTTCTAGGTTGAAGATAAGCTTTAATCCACCTACCAAGTAATGCAATAGTGATCTCATGATCTCATCTCTTATGTTTACATTTAACACTGCAAATGTTTTTAGAACACTTTTTTGTAGCACATGTTTTTGAGCACTTTTATAATTGATAAAAGTTTTCATTGTGATGTTCATTTTCATTCATACTTATGTTTATATTTATTTGAGTTTTCCATGGTTGTGTTGACATTCCTTTTCCCTGTCTGCCTACAATCAGGGGAAGGTTAAGTTTAAAATAAAAATGTTTACGTTTATATTTTTCTCCTGGTCCTTTAAAAAAAAATTTGATCAATAATTATCGATATCGACCGATATGAAACACTTATATCGTGATACAGTTTTCAGCCATATCGCCCAGCCCTACTGTAGACATACTTATTGAAATCCGTCCCTGAGTGAGGTGAGATGTGTATGTACAGAGAGGTTCCCACAGTAGACTAAACTAGTGAGAAGAAGTCTATTACCCGTGCCCTGCTACAAAAAAGGAGCAGACCCATAATTAGTGTTAGGGGATGTAGCACCTGTGTTCGTTCTATGATGACACCTCTGTCAAATGGGACTATTTGAGATTTCTATCTATAATAAGTACCAAACATATGTCCAATTTCTATCAACTTTGTGAAATATGATTTTGTTTAGAGGAACAAGCTAACAGGTTAACCTAACAAGCTAGCAAGATATCTTGACGAGCCAGCTAGCTGTCTTGAAGAGCTAACAGGTTAACCTAACGAGATAGCAAGCTGTCTTGCTATCTCGCTTGCTAGCAAGCTGCTAGCTCCTAATGAGCTAGCATTCTGTCCTAATGAGCTAGCTGGCTGTCCTAATGTTTGGTACTTTTTGATTTTCTGGGTCTGTCCAGGCTACTCCATGGCTGTTGCTCATACCAGAAATGGACCACTAACCATTGTAGGGGCGCCAAGATACAGTCACCGAGGAGTAGTGTTTGTCTATCCTAAATCTTTGGACGTCTCTAGAGGCCAGATGGTTGACCCCTCTCCATGGCAGGTGTGTCAGCAGGAAATCCCCTTCAAAACAAATACAGCATGCAGCATTTGTACAAAAAATCGGAGGATTTAATAATTTGGTCTCATGCTCTTTAAATGTTATCTGCGTAATTCAAGCTTTTGACAGGGGCTATACACTGGGGTGTCTTATTCATATAATTCCCAATTATTATTATTATCATCATTATTGCCTTTGCTTTGTCTTAATCAGTCTCAGATTGGTGAGTATTTTGGGGCGGAGATAGTGACCATGGTAGTGAATCCCACCCGTCAGATGTTCACCGAAGTGGTCCTCATCGCCGCCCCTCTGCACATGGAGGAGGACTGGGAGGGCCGGGTGTACGTCTGCCCACTCATCGCCCTCGTAAGTAACCACCTCTACTATCAGCCGATGGGGTTAGCCGTCCCTCCACTGCGCGTCGGGACGGACAACGCCCCTTAACTGTGGTATAATGACCGTATACCACAGCCTGTCGTGATCTATTGCTTAATCAGCCAATGGGGGATGTGGTTTAATTACCATCTTCCAATGGGGGGGTGTAGTCTAATTACCATAAGCCAATGGGGGATGTAGTCTAATTACCATCAGCCAATGGGGGGTGTAGATTCAATCTAACCCGTGTGTCCTTGCCAGAGAGTGGACTGCCAGTTCGAGATGCCGGTCGTCCTGCGAGGACATGCAGGGGAGAGAGGAAGGTTCGGATCCTCCATGGCTCCCCTCCCTGACCTCAACCAGGACGGGGTCTTTGACCTGGCCGTCGGGGCCCCTCTGGAGAACCAGGGCCAAGGCAGTGTGTACATCTTCCACGGCGACACGAGACGGACCATAAACCCCAGGATCTCGCAGGTGGAAACCCAGACCTCTGTCATGTTCTGACATTCATCTTCTGAAATGTGAACCTTCCCTCTACTCTGGTAATATCTACTGGATTTTCCTGGTCTCTCTGTAGAGGGTTGCCGGCTCAGACATCCAGCCGGGACTGCAGTTCTTCGGCCTGTCCATCAGCCAGTCCTCCTTTGACCTCAGTGGGGACGGACTCCCTGATTTAGCTGTGGGGTCAAAGGGCAAAGTGGTCCTACTCAGGTATTTTCAATCTCGTGTGTTTGCATTGAATGGTTGTAATAGAAAAAGGAGTTTGGTCATTTCTGTACCTTAAAGCGTCCACAGATGAGGCTCCCATTGAGGTAGCGGGAAGGGGGGGATCTTTTGTATTTTAAGAAATGATTATTATTTATGATTTTCAATGGGATTCAGGATCAACTTGCCCACTCAGGGGGCCTCATTCACGCCTGAGGGACTCCCCAACACAAAACAGATCCCATATCACTTCATCATGTCGCCAAACTACGTCTTTTGTTATTGATTTGATCGAGAGAGCCCTAACGGCAGGTTTACATTTTTATTTTTTATTTATCCTTTATTTAACCAGGAAGGTCCCATTGAGATACAATATCTCTTGACCAGGAGTCCTGACTCCTGGTCAAGATGAGCGGTATGAGCGGTATGATAACAATTAACTAAAACACAGAACAAATAAGACATCAGAGAGTTAAAAGAAATGTGCATGTTAAATATAGTGACATTTTTCTGTTGAAGATACTCTGAAGTTCATTCCACACAAAGGGAGCATATATTTGAAAAGCTGTTTTACCTATTTCTGTGCGTGAAGTGAGAACAGTATTTCATTAATACACAGGATCAGATGTTATAATCCCTTGTGCCAAAATCCAAGGAAAACACATATTCAGAAGCCCCTGCCCAAACCAACCTTATAAGCACGCTGGCCACTAAGCTACCAACCAAAGGTGAAAAACAAGAGACAAATGGCCCAACTAACAGCAGTAAATACAGCAGTATGCAGTAAGCAGAATTTCATTAGGCATTAGTGCACCCTCTTTCACAGATGTTTCGTTAAGTTAGGCCTAACTTAACGACACCTCCTGAGGGGTTAACAATGAAACCAGCGTCCTGGATTCACCCCCCTCAATGCTGCCACCACATTGCCACATTTAATGCATCTAAATACTCTCTTTCCTGTATCGTACCCCTAGCCCTACCACTAACCCTGACCAAACAAACACGTTAGCACATTAGCACGCATTAGCACAGCTGGCTTACCTTAGCTTGCACCCCAGGAAGTATGTTTTCTCCTTACCCACAGCCATTCACTTGCTCGTTCTGCTGCCACAGACATTTACTAACTACTGCCTCAGACTTCGTCCACAAATGCCCAGTTCAGTCAGCAAGCTAATAGCAGATCTAGCCACGAACCCCCGCGCACCGATTTCAATAGGCCTTAGTCGCATACTCCAGCCTCGCTGTGCTGCCTCTCCAGCCATTTCAGCATACTTCGCGTTCTTAAGCTCATTGGCTACTTTTTTTAACTCTGTCTTCCCAAAGAACTGTAAGTTCAATAAAATTAACAATCTTCTCCGAGTCCGACCACAGTAGCATATCTGGTCTTGAGTGCTAACAATGTGTGGAGGCACAACAACCTGCTGACTAAGATCCGCCTTCATTTCCCAGGCTCCTCCATTACTTAGCTGCCTGGCTCTGTGCTTGCCTCTAAATGGTCAGGCACAGGCACACTAAATGGTCATTTGCCTAATTTGCCTACCCTCTTTACTAGTGGCTGATGAATTATCCTCAACAGCCCCTGCCAAACATTTCAATACCTGGTTATGACACCACGTATACCACCCCTGGGAGAGACTTACCTTGCACCCTGATAGGATATGGCGGAGGCTGCACACACAGGAACATAGTGTGCATGTCTCATCCTCACCAAACAATTGATTTAAGTTCTGGGGAGATGGGAGCACATCATATGTAGCACCTATCATAAATCTGATCCTGCTAGCCTCCATGCTCCATAGATCTCTTCATTTTATCTTCTTCTCCACTCCCTCCCAATTCACTCACTGCCCTTGTTTTGCCGGCTGCAACACTGCCTTAGTACATCTTACAATCTCCTCCTGTCTATGTATTTCCTCCACTACCATTTTCCTCCTTTCTCCTGCAGAAGCCTTACCCCACGAGGGTTTACCTACGTCCCTCCTTAAGCCCCCCCCGCCCATGCTGAACATGGCCCATAATATCCCTATGCCTAAGTGCCGATTGAGCTTGCTGGACCTCTTGTTTTGGTTTCCAATTCCTCCCTGCTTTAATTGTGGCTGCAACCCTCCTCACCACTGGGTCCTTGGACTGAGTAAGATTTCCAGTCTAACACACATTTAAATTCTTCTGTCAGATTGGCAACTCTACAATGCCCTCCCCAACTGCCCAAGGCTACGCTGCTTAGGCAGCGTGGGACTCCAAGCCACTTTCTGACAAAAGAGTTGATAATTTTTTCCATCCTTTCTACCTTTGACAGAGGAACTTCATACACTGTCAATGGCCACATTAGCCGAGGCAAAAAACAAAACTGCAGACACCACAACTTAAGCTTACCTGACAGCCCTGACTTGTCTATCTTTGCAATACCTTGTCTAGTTTCCTGTCTCAATTCTTCAACCTGTGCCTTATCACTAAGGCTTGCATAATACCACCTTCCCAGACTCTTCACTGGCTTCTCCAGAACTGTAGGCATCACTTCTTCATTTATAGCAAATTTCTTATCTACTACCTTCCCTTTAACGATTGAGAGACTCCTAGACTTACTTGGTTTCACCTTCATTCTAGCCTATTGCAGATTGCTATTTAACTTATCCAACAACCTGCTGGTGCACGGAGCAGTTAACATCATGGTTGTCATGTCGTCCATAAATGCCCTAATTGGGGGGAGGCGTGGCCCTCCCTGCAACTTCTCCCCACTCACTTAGAGGCCCTGATAATGACCTCCATCCAGTGGCGGTTTTAGGCACGGGCGAAGCGGGCAGCCACCCGGGGCGGCATTACAGGGGGGGCGGCACGAGCACACGAGAACAAATCCGTCCCCCCCCCCCCCCCCCCCCCCGCCAATAACTCCTTTTCGGGGGGGGGGGGGGGGGGGCGTAATTCAATGTAGAACCGCTACTGCCTCCATCGCCATTGTGAAGGCGAGTGTGGAGATTCTACATCCCGCCATAATTCCTATCTCGAGCTGTTGCCACCCTGTGGTGTACTCTGCCACATTAAAACAAAGTTCAATATCCAGAAAATATGCTTTAACTAGGCTTTTAATGCTACCTGGGAACAGTCAGTAACATTTTCTCTGATGACGAGTGCTATATGTACTGGTATTTATCCACGGAATTAACAAGTTAATTATCTCAGAATTCTGAGATTCTGGATTAACAAGACTCCTCAAAATCCCCAAATAAGCTGCGACCAAAATAAAACTGGATTAAAATAAACAGGTGGGCATGTTTGCTTCTATGAAATAGAGCTCTTAAGTGCAAATGTAAGGAAACTCGTTAATTCAGAAAAACAGATTTTTTATCGCCCTGAAAACTTATCTCAGAATAGATAGTTGACTTGTTATTTTATTTAATTAATTTTCTGAAATGAATCCATAATGCCTCCGTACTTGTGCACACCGCTTGTGGTCAAAATGCTCTTCCTTCCACCCACTGATGACGTAGGAAAGTGATGCAAAACATGTCAAGCAGGGAAACTATTGTACATCTTATCTCTCATTCTGATGAAACTCATTCTGATGAAATGTTAAATCGCTGGACTGCCCCTTCAAATTATTTACATTAAATTAGATTTTGAAAGTGATCCAGATGATCTCATTTGGGTGAATTATTGGTTGAAATATGTGTAAAAAAAAAAAAGGCTGTCTGCCTCCTTTCTCTCAGGTCCAAACCCATTGTGATGGTGGAAGCTCAAGTGACCTTCACCCCGGCCCAGATACCACCCAGCCCCTCTGACTGCCTCATCCCTGTGAACATCTCCGCTGTAGTCTGCTTCACAATGACGGGCCAACCTTCCGTCCCACTGAAAGGTTTCTGAACCTCTCTCATCTAAACCTGTGGTAGTTTGTAGCTCAGCTAGTAGAGCAAGGCATTAATACTGACAGGGTTAGAGGTTCAATTCCCTGTCTAGTAGAGCAAGGCATTAACACCACCAGGGTTAGGGGTTCCATTACCTGTCTAGTAGAGCAAGGCATTAACACTGCCAGGGTTAGCGGTTCCATTCCCTGTCTAGCTCACCAGGTAGAGCCTGGCCTCAACACTGCCAGGGATTTGCTGTGATAACCCTGGTTTTATTTCTCATGCAATAACATGTGCACTCATGGGATTGGCAGAAACACACACACTATAAATCCAACATACATACATATTTCAAATTCAAACTATATGAGGTAAAAGGAGGAGGGGTCGAGGGGGAATGTGTCTTGTTAACTAACTTTGATAATGCCATCTAGGACGTAGTGACAATCATAATGGTTCCACATGGTCTTCCTTTCTACTGTCTTCCAGAACAAGCCAGGATCAATTTCACTCTGTCACTGGACGCGACCCGGAAGCGAGCCTACTTCACTCCAAATGCGCGTGTGCGGGGCGAGTCTTTCACTCTCGACCGTCAAAGAAGATGTTTCACCTACACCGTGGTCATCGAGGTAAGTGGTTCACTGAGCGCAGTGCTGGTTACTGATAGTTAGCTAGTGAGGTGCAATGGGAGCACCAGGGAAAACTGGGTGGCCGGGCTCTACATAACCAAATGACCTATTTATACAATTCAGAAGTCAATCAGGTAAGCGCTCATCACTTGGCCCTTGGCTGCTCTGTGCTGTGCTTGTGTAATACCTTTTGTAATACATCTTAAAATGATTATGTTTTCTTATTTTTTCGGACACTAGTCATCACATTGGCAGCATTTGTTATTTCCCCCCCCCCCCCCCCCCCCCGCTCCTTTACCTTAGTGGGGGCTCTCAGGCCGCTCCTGACACTGATGAAAAGGACATGCTTTCTTCAGCGTTCTGGAAGGAGCACTTCTCAGGGGCCTCATCTGCAGAAATGAGTCCCGTTTTGAGAAAGGTTATCTGGCCAATAAGCAGAATACAATGTAAATAAATAAGAAATAGTCCAAAGGAACAATGCACACGTCACCTTAGCAGTTTCCCATCACATTACATCAAACGGCATATGTTGAAGACCCTTTAAACATTTATATTCATGTACCCACCATTTCTCACCGATGCCTTGAGAGCAAGGCTAGTTGAGACAAAAGGCCTTTTAAATTTAGCAGGAGGTAAGTAAAGGGTATATAATTTCTATACATTTTTCCAGGACAATGTTGCAGATCTTGATTTTGGTTCACAAGACTCATATGAAGCAGTACTCTTTTATTATATTAGAATATAGTTGAGCATGAGAGTTCCCCTTTACAGGTGCTGTAGCTAAGATTTAAGAGCTTTTATTCAAGTGTATTTTTTAGAAATGGTATAGAACATCAGGCAGCTATTAGTGATTGAAATGTGTGAATCTTAAATAAGAGACCATTTTGATTTTAGAACGCTTCCAGCTAATGCCGGACTAATTCCGGACTATCAGGGCATCTCTTCCCTTATTGGTTCGGGGAATCCATCTTGCCTGTCACTCACAGTGCGTGAAATGCATCACTTCTGAATGGCAGAGAAATGTTGGGAGGGCGGGAGCAGAGAAGGAGGGGCCGTTTCCTCGCTCGGCTCTTTTCTGCTTTCTCTTTACAATTCTTGAATGGTTCCTGCGGCGGTCTAAAGGAGCAGGTTCGTAACCGTGTATTGTCCCTTATATCGCAGCCCTGTCCCGAAGACTCTCTGAACGACTTGTACAATGAGCTGACCTTCTCGTTCGTCGGCCTCCCCTCAGCGGACAACCTCAGGCCCAGTCTGGCCCAGCAAGCCCTCACCACCAGCTACCATCCAGTAGGCTCCTCTCCATCTCCACCCTCCACATGCTCCTCCCATGGAGGCGTCTCCTGGTGTCACGCCAAACACTCATTAGATACCTGGCTCCGTGGAAGAGATAGGGCGGCTTTAACATTTTTGAAGACCTCTTGTTTTCTGAACCCATGAGCTGAACACACAGTGGCGTTATTGCGTGGGAGATGAGGTGTTTTAGATAAACGGCCGCCTGGTTGCTCGTGGTTAACACTGTCAACATTAGAACAGAAAAAGAGTGTGACCATGGTTCACACCAACGTGTGTTCTAACCTCCTCCCCCTCCTCGCTCTCACGCAGCTGAGCTTCAAGATCAACTGTGAAAATGCGTGTGTGGATGAACTCATAGTCGGTTTCAACTTCAGTGGGTGAGTCAAGCTGAGCTGTTATAACGTGTAAGTGAGAAGTGATGTTAAGAGGAGGGAGGCAAGGTGAAGACAAATGTGTTGAGATCAGAAACACAAAGTGAAATGAACATTTTCAAAAGCTAAATAAGAGAAGAAAGAACCTTAGAACCTTAGCAATCAAAATGCTCCTGCAATATGACCTGAAAACTTTGCTTTGTCACATCCCGCTAAATTCAGTCTGTGAGGGTTAAGCCGTGTGTCATGTTAAGGCGGCATGTGGCTCACGAGGTAGAGCAGGTTGGCTGGTAACCGGAAGGTTGCTAGTGTGATCCCCGGCTCCCCCCAGAGTGTGGAGGTGTCCCTGAGCAAGACACTTAACCCTGACTGCTCCTGACTAGCTGGCTATCGCCTTGCATGGCTGACACTGCCGTCGGTGTGTGAATGTGTGCATGAATGGGTGAATGTGTGCATGAATGGGTGAATGTTAGGCAATATTGTTAAGCCACGAAAGCGCTATATAAATGCACCGCCATTTACCATTCACACAGTAGGCTGGCTAGCATGGTCAAGACAGCTCGTTAGCTGGTTAAGGCGGTGTTTCTTAACCCTTCTTCTCACCAGCTCATCTGCCGTTCGGGTCGGCATCGATGACTTACTGAACGTGACGACGTCCCTCACCAACCTGGGAGAAGACTCGTACAACAGCCAGGTGGTTCTGACCTACCCTGCAGGACTGTCCTTCAGGAAGTTCAGCACCCTGCAGGTGCGTGCATATCCTGTTTGTTCTGGTCAGAGCGTCCCTCTGTATGTATGAGCAGCGGAGGAGAGCCAAGCGCCATGACACCATGGACACAAACATCCCATCAAGCAACACAACATGTAGTAGTTGATCTTGCACCATCTAAACAAATCTCTGTACTCACATAATAAGAACTGCTGCAGATCACGCTGATTTTAAATAACCACGTTGGAAAGTGGTTAAAAAAGTTAGATTTTGTCTGTTAAAATTCAGATTATAGTAAATCTGATTCAAATCAGATTTACTATATAATTTTATGAAGGCAATTTTATACAGATTTTATGGTGGAATCAGGACCTGGAATGGGATATTTCCAGCAATGTACCATTGATAAACTGATCTCTTGACAATGTGTTTTACACCTGGAACTGAAAGGCTTGTTATTGTATGTGTCGTTTTGAACTGAAATTGAGCTGGTCATGTGGTTCATTTATTTTTGTTGATCTGAATGTTGTGTTCATAATGCACTAAGTGTGTACCTGTGATCAGCCCTGGGCCACGCACTGAAGAGCAAACCCTAAACGTTCATGTACTGTAAACATCAACCATCAGAGTGCGGGGGAAGGCTCAGCCCGGTGTCCTGAGGAGGCTGACGCGTCTTTTACTCCTCAGGGGCGGGCGGAGTGTAGCTCGGTGGACAGTGAGAACGGCCGGTCCGACGGACGGAGCAGCTGCTGGGTCTACAGACCAATCCTCAAGACCGACGCTAAGGTCCGCCCCCGCCGCCGTCACATCAGTCAATCCATCAGTCAGTCCCTCAGTTCATCGGATAATCAGTTCAGTCCGTCCGAGATGAGCTAGTCCGTCAGTCAGTGAGTACGTCAGTTAGTTAGATGATCAGCCGGTCGGTGAGTCAGCTAGTTAGGTGGTTAGTGGGTCGGTCAGTGTGGAGACTGATCTTCACAGGGTGTTTCTGGTCACAGAGGGGGGGATCATGCTCATGGTTCATTCACATGATTGTTGAAGCAGACTGTCTGCCCATCAGGCTGTGTTCACCGTGTCCTACGGCATCGACTCCAACAGTCAGCTGAGCAGCCGGATTTTAATCACAGCCAAGGCCAACAGGTAGCTCACACACACACACACACACACACACACACACAGACACCTCCAGCCTCTGCCCTCCAGGCCACACAGACCTCCCCACCGTCCTGCACTAAGTCCCCCGTCTGATGGCAGCAAATGAGGAGTCACGGGCCAGAGAAACACGTTTCCTTGTTAAGCTTGTTTCCTTGGGTCTGTTTAGTGGAAACCTGGACCACTCCCAGCAGAGTGTACTGAGCCAGGAGGAGAGGATCGACGTGAAGTACAGCGTATTCCTTTCCATCGCCAGGTGGGTTTGCAACACATGATTTTTACAAAGATGAAGCTGAAGATAGCCATGGCGGGACGTCAGAGTTACACACTATGGGGGGGGGAGTGTTGAGTCAAGTCGTATAATTTGTGATATTCTGAAAATAATTTTTCCATGAAAGAATAATACCAAAAGAACAAAGAATGTCCTCAGTTCCTCCCCTTCCAAACATCTTACATAACATCACTGAACATACTAACAACATACATCACTGAACATACCAACAACATATATCACTGAACATACCAACAACATACATCACTGAACATACTAACAACATACATCACTGAACATACTAACAACATACAGTACATCACTGAACATACCAACATACATCACTGAACATACTAACAACATACAGTACATCACTGTAGCGTGTTCAAGGAGTGGGCGGACACAGGCTTGGCGGTTTGAACAGGCGGTTCGCTTTAATGCTCAAAAAGCAAACAACAAGTAAATCATATAACGAACGAAAATGCACAGTAGGGTCCACAAACACTGTGGCCAGGCTCGCTGCCCTTTTTCCCCTGTCGCTCTGTCCACGTGAGCGTCTGCCGCTCTCTGTGTTCTTCCCCCTACTGAAAGGCAAAGCAGACACATAAATACACACTTCCTGATTGGGTCTGATTGCGGACACCTGTCGGCAATCAGACCCAATCGCCCCAGCCGACCTGGTGCTCCATACTCCCCCTACCGGCCAGACTCCGCCCCCCTCCACAATCACTCAACATAGTAAAAACATACAGTACATCACTGAACATACTAACATACATCACTCAACATACTAACAACATACAGTACATCACTGAACATATTAGTCCCTAATATGTAGGCTGTCTAGCACTGAACATACTAAAAACATGTATCACTGAACATACTAACATACATCACTGAACATAGCATTACTGAACATACCATCCAATCCAGATTGGAGTAGCTGCAGAATAATATCCAAGGGCTGTGTAATAACTGATGAATCAAAACACTCTCTCCTCATTCAGCTCACTCAGTTACACCAACTTCACCTTCGGAAGAAAGGATTTACACAAACCAGTGGTGAATCCAGTAAAGGTAAACTTAGCTGTAACTTTAAATATAGTTTAAAAACTATTTTAAAGCACTATGAAATTATGATTAAATGATTTCAGATAATTGATCCTCTTTAACATGCAATAACTTTGTGTTCTTTGCTTTTCATCTCAACCATCCCTCTCTTTCATCGACCTACCCTCACTGTCTCTCTCATCATTCTCGCTCATCACCCATCTCTATATTACCTCTCCCTTTCTCATTCTGTCGCTCATTTCTCCACCATCATCTCTGTCTGCCTCGCTGTCTCTCTTTCTGTCTGTCTGTCTGCGTCTGTCTCTGTCTGTCTGCCTCTCTCTCTCCCTTTGTCTGTCTGCCTCTCTCTCTCTCTCTCTCTGTCTGCCTCTCTCTCTCTCTCTCTTTCTGTCTGTCTCTCTCTCTCTCTGTCTGCCTTTCTCTCTCTCTCTCTCTCTCTCTGTCTCTGTCTTTCTGTCTATCTGTCTGTCTCTCTCTGTCTTCCTCTCTCTCTGTCTGTCTGTCTGTCTGTCTGTCTGTCTGTCTCTCTTTCTGTATGTCTCTCTCTCTCTCTCTCTCTGTCTGTCTCTCTTTCTGTATGTCTCTCTCTCTCTCTCTGTCTGTCTGTCTGTCTGTCTGTCTGTCTGTCTGTCTGTCTGTCTGTCTGTCTGTCTGTCTGTCTCTCTCTCTCTCTCTCTCTCTCTGTCTGCCTCTGTCTGTCTCTCAGGTGTTAAACTTTGGGAGGGCTTTTAACGTGACGGTGGTGATCAAGGTTCCTGTATTGCTCGGAGCAGAAAACATCTGGCAGAAGAGGGAAGACCTCCAGGTGGCTGACGGAGCACAGAGTCCACCTTTCCTTACCACCACTCAACAGACTCCTCCTACGCCCCCAGCTCCACCTCCATCACACACACATACACACACACACACACACACACACACACACACACATACTCACAGACACACGCTCTATATGCCAATATACAATGACATTATTTAGCTTGATAAATATAAAAAGTCTAAATCACCTTGAAAATGAAGTATCTTCATAAAAAAGATAAAGAAAACGATACTTAGTCTCTTCAATACACACACGCACTCACACACACACACACACACACACACACACACACACACACCAACCGGGCTGCTCAAACAAAGTTAGATCAAGTAGAAGGTTGTGTTGTGTTGAAGTAGCTTTGGTTGGGCCCCCTGATTCCTAGAGAGACGCTGACTCTGAAGCTCTTTCTAGATTCCAGAGTGCCGGCGAGACGGGGTGGAGCCAGCGGCCCGTCCAGACTTTCTGACGGAGGTTCAGCAGAACCTCACGGTGGTAAATATGAGCCGGGATCTCCCTGTCTGCTGGCGTCAGTTGGTTCCGTCAATAACAGGTCATGTGTGTGTTTGTGCGTAACGCCGCAGTTTTACACTCTGTTCCGTGCGGGTTGTGACAATGGCATTGTGTGCGCGGTTGTGTTATTCTATGTGTGTGTTGACGTGCGGTTTGGTGATGTGTGTGTGTGTGTCAGGACTGCTCGGTGGCCAGCTGTCTGGTGTTCAGGTGCAACATGTTCATGGGCCGGGCGCAGAGCAGCACCTTCACCGTCAACGCCAACCTCAGCTCTGGGTGGATCCCACAGGTAGGTTGGGGGAGGAGCCTGTCACAGAGACCGCGGAGGGTTTGGATAGGGTGGAGGGTTGTCACGGAGACCGCGGTGAGGGTTTGAATAAAGTAGAGGGTTGTCACGGAGACCGCGGAGGGTTTGAATAAAGTAGAGGGTTGTCACGGAGACCGGGGAGGCTTTGAATAAGGTAGAGGGTTGTCACGGAGACCGGTGAGGGTTTGGATAAGGTAGAGGGTTTCCATGGAGACTTCCTTCCTATGTTTTGGCTATTTCCCGAACCAGCTTACTATTTCACTGCTCTCTGCTTTTCATTACAGATCGGGCTTCGGTCGGCTAAGTTCCTCCTGATAAGCACAGCCACCCTGGAATACGATGAGGACACGTACATTTTCTTCTCCACAGAGTCTAAGCACACCCCTCCCGTCCGACAGGTAACTCTCCCTCAGTCCTGAGCTGGTCCAGAGCCTCTGACCAGAACCTTCATGTGGTCATGTGACTCTCCTCAGATCGTCACTGAGGTGGACGTGTACCCGGTAGCAGACTTCACTAAAGAGATTGTTGGAAGCACCATCGGAGGACTGGTCCTGCTGGCCATCATTACGGCCGTTCTATATAAGGTGACCTCAAGCATGACCATTGTGTACGCTGGTAATGCCGATCCCAGCAGAAAGGGCTTGGGTTCAGGACAGGATATTCTTGGTAGTGTGTTCAACTACCAGGTGGAAGACACTGGATGTTATCCCCAATTTCCATGGCCTCTCTGAGCAACAGGTCTTAACCCCTACCTGCCCCTTAATGCCCAATATCAGAATTCACTGGAGGTTTGCTAAATGACTTAAGAAATATAAACTGCTCCTAAAACGACTGTTACATAAATACAACTATGAATACAAAGATTCATTTTATTGGTTTTACATTAAGTTGTGTAACTATGGGCAGATTATTGTTGATTATGTTAGGGCTTGTCATACAGTTGTATCTACACAACACTGCCCCCTAGTGGCCATGATCATCCAATGCTGATAATGAGACGGGAATACATCATCTTCAGAGTCGTTTTGACGAGGAATTAAAGAGGGTTATTGGGTTGTCATCAATGTCATGTGTTCATCTCTTGATGGGTCACAATGATTATGCCCGCTTTTTTCAGGTTGGCTTCTTCAAGAGTCACTACAAACAGATGATTGAACAAGCTGGCGCTTCCGGTGAAGGTGGAGAAGGTGGAGAAGGTGGTGATGGTGGAGATGGTGGAGATGGTGGAGAAGCACCGTGAACCAAGCAGACCAGCCTTCCATGCTAAGATGCTTATTTGAATGCTTCAGTCGTCCCATGATTCCCTCCCCACATCAGATATTGTCAATGAATGTGTTATATGAAAAAAAACATTATGATAAAACAGACTTTTGGAAAATTATAATTATGATTATAATTATGTAATTATTAACTATTTATTTTTACATGTAGAACTACCATTCATTCCTTTTGGCAAGACAGGTCAACAAATAATTGCCAAAATGTAAATACAGTATAACTAAAATAAATCATCCCCCGCATTTAATACATTTGTTGTGTTAATAATCATGAATAAAAAGCTATCTTTTATGGGCTGTTTGAATGTTGATTGGCAACTAATTTGGTCCCGGGCCAATACAATTTGAAAATTATTTAAAGGTGATTCATTATACCACCAGGTGTGACTATGATTAGCCGTAGCATTAGCATACATCTAGGTGGACACACCCACTTGTGATGTCAGAAGAGGCAGATTTTCGAAACGGCTGGTAACGGCTAATCACACTCACACCTGGTGGTATAATATGTCACCTTTAAAGCAAATGATGAAAAAGCAGCAGTTCAAATTCCAGTCGTGGATCATGGAGCATTCCACCACCAATCTAGCCTGGCTCCGCCCGCCCACCTACTTCTGCCCAAATTTCATTTTCCCTTCAGTAGTCAGTCTGGGGCTGGGGCTTGTTAGTGGGATTTTGCCCGAACAAATTTCTGTGTGACCAATCAGCGAACAGAGGAAGTGGCTGAGAACGATGACGTCGAAGTAGCGACGTATTGTCAATGACAAGACCCAGCCTCGACAGTTGACTGCAAGCATTATCTCTGTCCTTACTATCGAATATTAATGTAGAATTTGTAATTGTTCCTTGAACTCTAAAATGAGATGAACAAAACCTGCAGCTATCGTTGACAGACATCTTCACGCTTCATCTTGTTTTGTTTGTGTACACAGCCTGCGCATGCGCGCAACGTAGTTTTCGGCCGGTCCCGGCGTATGACATACGTCACGACCAAACGCTATTGCGATTGGTTATGGCAGATCCAGAGTGGCACTGGGCAGATCCAATAGTTTTAAACTTCAACAGACACCCGCCTCCAAGTGAGTTTGCCAATTACAGCAGTTCCAGACCTTCTGTACAAATGAAATGAAGTACGATGGTCTGGTAGCACCAGGCTAGCTGTATACTGCCAGGCGGAGTCTATTAACACGTCTACATTTGGACCAGAACCAGAGAGGACAAATAACAGCAAGGAAAGCTAGAAATGCGTGTGCTGTAGTGCAAAGTGAGGTTGAAAATATGTTTTAATAAAGCCACAATTATTTTGAGTGACCTGATGGCAAATTCTTTCTTATTTTGTTGAGCATTCTGATTGGCTAAAAAAAATAGAATATAATATATAATAATAATAATATAATAAAATATATATATTTTGAGCAATCTGATTGTTTAAAAAAAAAGAATTTGAGCAATCCGATTTTTTGGCATTGTAATTATGAACTATTTATTATTACATGTAGAACTACGATTAATTTCTTTGGGCAATTCCGGTCTAGAAATAATTGCGCAAATGTAAATACAGTATAACCAAAATAAATCATCCCCGTCATTTAATACTTTTTTTGCATTACCGCCCACCCTCCAAGGGACTCCTTCCCTACACCACCACGCATTATCAAACAGAAATATGCTTTACGTACTGTTTGTATTTTACATATTAGGTGATCTCACTATGATTGCACCCATTCAACTCTGTGCTAGGGCTCACTCTTAAGCAGTGAACCCATTCCCCCCGAACACCTCGTCTAGTGTGTATTCACCGCCAGCCATCATGACAACCCACCGACCACAGGGGATTGTGCGACCGCGAGGCAATAGGAAAAGTTAAAAGAAATGGGCAGGTTTGAACATCATCTTAGTCAATATCATTCAAGGACGCCATCTTTTAAAGAATGGATGACATTTGAGGCTATAGGCATTGCAGAACTTTATTAACGCAGTGCACACAACAACCTTTATAAAGTCTTCAAAAAATGTATATTTAAAATCAAGAATCAACAGTGTGACGGATATCATGTGACCGGTTAGTCTCCGATCACTTTCTTCATTACCCCGTAACTCCCATAACTAACACTTTCTCCTTTACATCGAAGACCCACAACACATCCAAAACATTTTCTAGGCAAATTAAATTCACTCTTGATATTAAAAAAGGTAAATCAATGAAAGACCAAATTCCGGAAAGTCTAAAAGAGGAGTGTTGTGGTTTGAATCTGTGTCTGCCAGAGATCCTGTTTGGGGTTTACCCAGCATTCCGGTTGGTTCTCATCATCCATAGCTCACTCACACACACACACACACACACACACACACACACACACACACACACACACACACACACACACACACACACACACACACACACACACACACACACACACACACACACACACACACACACACACACACACACACCAGTATTCAAAGCCAGAGGGGAGCTCAGTCTGGAGTCAAATCCATATAGAAGATTGATTGTTTACATTCTTGTAAATGAAATGGACTAACATGGACTTGAAAACCCAACTCTGGGCTCAGAGGGAGGAAGCAATCAATGCTTCAAGTCATCCCCAGTCTTTAGATTTAGTAAAACTGATCCTGGAGAAACTTGTATCAACATTGGAAACATGACCATTTAACCAAAAATTAAAGCGCTGTGAGATTTTATGATTTTAAACCAACATCACACGTTTTCACACTAAACGAGGCTGCATATACCCACGTACATTCACATTCCTCTGAATTTTGGGTCACTATTCCGGGCAGGACCTTCTTAATATTAAAGCCAGATTTTGAGGAAAACTAAAAAAAGAGCACTCTAGTTTTTGTAAAATGGCAGACTCTGTCCTTACAAAACCTGTTCTATGAGACCTGATGAAATAATGAGTGTCACGCAGTTACTCAGCCAACTCCAGCAGGGAGTCACACAATGGTTTGAACACAACATGGACTTGATTGCATTGAAGTGAATCATTCTTTACAGCAGTTTGAAGAGCCCGGTCTCCCGGCCTCTCTGAGCCCAGGGACCTGAGGTGCCCCCCCCCCCCCCCGCTCTGTCAGGTCCTGAAGGGGTTAGAGTCCCAGGGGGAGGGGGTCTGCGTCCCAGCGTTGGGCGGGCCGACCGGCCTGGCCCCGGGGGGCACAGCCTCCTGCTGCCCGGTCACAGGAGGAGCCGGCAGGGCAGCAGTGCAGGGAGTCAGCGCAGCACACAGCCTGGAGACACAGTGACACCACACGCCGTGAACACCGTGACATCACGTCCTGTCGCCACCATGACGACAACCCATCCTGTAAACACTGGCCTCACATCATGTATACACAATGACATCACATCCTGTATACACCATGACATCACATCCTGTTTACACTATGACATCACATCCTGTAAACACTGACTTACGTAAACTCCACCAAAATGTCACACAAGTCAAGTAAATGGAATTTTACCTACACATCTGTCATGGTTTTGATAAACATAGCCAGAGCAGAGCCACAAACCAATTACTTTTATGTCAAAGTTGAAATTGATGAACCTACTCGGGCCCCCGATACATAACATGGCTGTAGTGAACGATTTACTGTCTATAGGTTTCTTGGAAGGTTTTTATGTTTTACAGGAGCATGCCACGTTAGATCATAATCATAGATCCTTGCATATTAGAGCTGCATACCATCCATTACAATTTATGAAGGAATCTGTTTTGTGGGGAACGATTACTTTTAGGACTGGGGCTTCCAAGTCTCTTGATGATGTAGTGTCACAGTATGATATAGGGATATAAAAAAAAAAAAAAAGATTTACTCACTTTCTCTTTATCCAACCCTTGAGATAAACCCTTTTCCGCACACTAAACTTATCAAGTGCTTATGTTACGTGCTGTTCCAACAGATACCAACAGACATTAAGAGAAGTTGACAGCTGCCAAGAACAACTAGCGGAGACCAATAGAAGCTCTGACAGATGCCAGGAGAATCCAAGATAACCAACGACCAGAGATCACGTCGAATGCTTAAAGATGCCAACATGTGAACAGACACTAATAGAAGCTACCAAATGACAACAACATCAAACTATCGCTTAGAAAAGCTATTGGAAAAGCAAACAGACGCCAATACATTCAACTAAGGCTAACGGCGGCTAGGCGCTACCTGGGCCGAGGGGCAGCACGCCCACGCTGTGGCCGACGTGCGGCAGCAGGTCTCCCGCTTAGAGCAGCGGAACACCCCCTCAGCGTCGCATGGAACGTCCTCCTCCACGGCGGACGGCCTCGGCGTGGACCGTACCACCTTGCTCTGCGGGCGGCCGCGGGGGGTTTGGTGCCGCAGCTGCTTCTCGCAGGTCCCACTGTGCATGTTGCAGGTGTAGCCCTGCGGGCAGCAGTGCTCGTGGTCGTCGCAGCACACGGCCTAGAAGGGGGGAAGTGAAGAAGAGCGTCTGTAAGCCTCCACATGTCGACATGGTCTGGATCACACACACACTGGTGGGGAGACAACGGAGACCAGTGCAGTGGGGTGCACTACGAACCTCCGTTAGTGGGTTAGCGAGGTGTGTTGCGCTCAAAGCCTGGGTTAGCCGGGGACACGAAAGTCGCTCTCATTTTAGCGTCGCTGTATCACCATGGTGACTTATTATTAACATCTCCCAAACTAGAAATTCCAAGTCCGAGCCAGGGGGAGAACGCCCCTCAATAAGTGTGTGAAACAGCTCGTCTGCGCTCAAACTCTACGTCCGCTAACAGTGTGACGTCAGGCTGCAGTGGGCGGTGCTGAAGTGATGAAGCTCCGCCTCCCGGCTAGCCGCAATGTTTACAACTTCTCGGGGGCGGGGGGATGAATTTGCCGGCACACGGCGCAAAGCATTGGACCAATCACAACAGGGTGGGCGTACTAACCAATCACAGCAGACTGGGCTACTCGGGGGGGCGGGCGTTAAAGCAACACGATACAAAACTGAACGTTTTTTTTGAAAGACGCTGAAATTGACATGTAACCCTATTCTAGCAGTAACCCCAAAAATGCAATTATTAACCCTAAAAAAAAAAAAAGCATGACATGGGATCTTTAAGGTGATGCTAAAGGCACCTCAGGCCCCAGTGTGGACTCACCTTCACCAGGGGGCAGCAGCCCCACTCCCCCGTGGCCAGCTTACAGCAGGTGGTGCCCGACGCACAGCTGCTGCCGTTGTCACACTTCACATCCCCCGGCATGCCCCGCTGCACGGCCCGCTCCTTGGAGAACCAGGGCAGGCTCTGGAGTCCCGCGGCGGTGGCGGCGGCGGCGGCGGCGGCGGCGGCGGCGTGGGGCTTGGCACAGGACGCGGTGCGGGCGTCGCAGGTGTAGCCGCTCGGGCAGCAGTGTTCCCCGTCAGCACAGCACACCGCCTGGTGGGGTGGGGGGGGGGGGGGGGGTGGAAGAGAGAAGCATTTACAATTTATTTTACATTACGGGGATTTTGCTGACGCTTTTATCCAAAGCGACTTCCAACCATTCATTCACACACCGACGACGGAGCGAGTCAAACCACGCCGGGCGACCACCGGCTGGTCAGGAGCAGTCGGGGGTGACGGGGACGAGATGTCTCGCTCGGGGACACACACCTCCACACTCCAGCTCAGAGGGAGCCGGGGATCAAATGAGCACCCTCCCGGTTACCAGTCAACCTGCTCTACCTCCTGAGCTACTGCCAGCCCTCACTAGACTAGTCCTGCCCTCCCACAGTGGGGCCAACTGGATTTTGCTTTTTGGAAAATGGTTCCAATACAGCCAACCAATAACCTCTCCGACCAACCCCTGAAGGTCCTGAAGACCATATGCTGACGGGTGGGGTGACGGGGAGCGAGGGGTCCAGGCCCCCCGCGGTAACCCCTCCCATGTCCTTCAGGCTCCGGGCCCTCCCCGGTCTCTGACCTTGGGTAGGGGGCAGCAGCCCCACAGGCCGCTGCTCTTCATGAAGCAGCAGGTGGTGTCCCGGGGGCAGGCGGTGCGGGAGTCACACTCCACCCGGGCTGGGCTCAGGCCTCCGTCCCGGGAGGGCTCGGGGGGGTCAGCCCGGGGCAGGGCGGGGGTCTTCCGCACCCAGGGAAGGCTGCTGGAGCCGGGCCCGTCACCAGCCTGGGGGGGAAGAAGGAGAGTGACGTGAGGGAAGGAGGCGACGTGCTCCACACTGCCCAGACGAAGATCACACTCCGCAAGCTTCTGGTGGCCCCGGTCTGAGGGCTGAATGGAAGGGGACCTGGTGGGCTCACGGTTAGGGTTTTAAACTCATAGAAACATATTTCGGTTTACAAATTAAGAAAGCTGTTTTGCGTTTAGATTGCGTTGGTTTGAGAATGCCAAACTGTGCAGAGATCTGAAAAGGGCTCCCAGAGGTCAACCTGTCGCTTGAAATAGTCTGAACTTTGAGCTTGGGGCAAGTTGCGATCCTTGGCATCGCGGACTGCTCTGATTTTCCATACTAAAAGTATAGTGGTATAGGTGTAGTGTAAAGGGATCAGGGTGTGACCCGTGGTAGGGGGCAGCAGTAGTATAGTAGTACAGTAGTATAGTACATGCCGTATAGTGGTATAGGTGGGGTCTGACCTGTGGTAAGGTGCAGCAGTAGTACAGTAGTATAGTATATTAGTATAGGGGGCGGCAGTAGTATAGTATATTAGTATAGTGACCTGTGGTAGTGGGCGGCAGTAGTACAGTGGTATAGTATATTAGTAGAGTGACCTGCGGTAGGGGGCAGTAGTATACTAATATACTGTACTACTATACTACTATAGTGTATAGTCGCATTTCTCATTGCAGCTCGTTACCGTGGCGACCTCCTCGGCCGTGGAGAGGCGGCGGGCGGAGAGGCGGCGGGCGGGCAGTTTGGTCAGCCAGGGCACGGCGGGGGCGTGGCCCCGGACGGGGTCACACCTGGCCTGGGCCAGGTTACAGACGGTGCTATGGGGACAGCAGTGCAGGTGGTCCTGACAGCAGACCGCCTACAGGGCAGGAGGAGGAGGAGGAGGGTTCACGCACCAAAACCAGGGCCCGCAATTATCAACACATTGTAGAAAGTCCAACACCATACACAGGAAAGGGTAAAGTGTACCCCCAGGTCTGGTGTCCTCCCCAGGTGTGGTGTCCTCCCCAGGTGTTGTGTGTACCCCCCCCCCCCCACAAAGTGTAGTGTACCCCCCGCAAAGTGTGGCGTACCCCCCCGCACCCAGGTGTGGTGTACCTCAGGCAGGGGGCAGCAGGCCCACTCCCCTGCGGAGGTCTGGCAGCAGGTGGTTTTGTCAGCACAGGCCACCGACTCGTTGCAATGGACACGGAGTCCTGGAGACAAGAAGAACGTCCATCAGGCCCTCCAGGGTTTTACCACCGCCTCAAGCCAGTGAGAAATCAGCCATGACTGGGACATTTCACAACCTGCCATATTTGTCCAATGGCTAAACTTTAGTTTGCTGTAACCTTGGCTTTTCAGCAAATACATGTGCGCTGCCTCTGGTGCAGCACATAATACATGTTCTGGAAACCGAATGATTTATACACTACTATACACAGGGTTTCAGCAGGTTTTGACAAGTTCAATTTAGGACTTAAGACCTTTTTTAAGACCATTATGAATACAATTCAAGACCTATTTCACCCACTCCATACTGGCAAAAAAAGTCCTACAATTACTTGCAAAGTAAATAAATTCAATTCAGTTTATTTAAGGGGGACAGTGCAAATTAATAAAACACATGATCATAGATGGGATAAAAATGCCAGAATTAGCCAAAAGGCTATTTTTCATCTGTAGTCCCCTGGCATCGATGTTAAATGAAAATACAATTAAACAAGATAAAAAAAACTAACAGGACGTAACCTCACAGCACAAAACAGGGCATCACAGAACAAACAGAACTGACTAAAGGTAAAACAAGAGAACACAAAATACAAAGCACCAGTGAAAATAAATAAATAAATAAATAAAAAATAGTGTGTTGACCACATTCACAACAAATGATTTTAGTGCTGACATGTATATGTATTGATCATCCATTGTCTTAACTGCTTAGTAAACAATTTGTATGTGTTTAGTTCCCTGATATGTTGTGGGATTGAATTCCATTCCTTTGCACTTTTGACGGACCAGGCTGACTGACTAAAAGTGATTTTTCGCAACGGAATAACACAATCCCCCCTCAACGATCCCCTTGTGACACGATCACCTGTTCTTCTATTGATGTACTCCGCGAGTGGTGGTGGAGCTAGATTGTGAGTGACCTTAAAAACCAAGCACACATTGAAATATTTTTGGAGGTCTTCCCAGCTTAAAAGCTGGTACTTTTTTTTTTTTTTTTTTTTTTTTTTAATCGAACAGTGGTGGAAGAGTTTTGGTTTTTTATCTAGAATTTTACACATTTTACACATTTTATACAATTAATGAAGGTCATAATTCATCGCTAGTAAAAGACTCAAACATGCCTAGCTGCTCATACTGCATTTGCCAACATATTCATCTAAGTGTTCTTCCCAAAATAACAAACCCAAGGTGAAGAGAGAATATCTCCACAACAACAAGGGCTATACTTTCTTGGCTCCAAAAGAAAGACCAGTGAGATTGTTGTGCAAGTGAAATAATCAATGTGGATTGTAATGGAAAAAAAATCCTATGTTGGTCCGTTTAACCAAGCTTTAAAATCATTTAAGCTTGGTTTTCTGTCCCTTGTATATAGCCATCCCATCTGTTAGCTAGAGCTATCCAGCCCGTTTGTGGTTAACCTTTTGCCTGACTTAAACAGGTCACAAGAAAACAGTGAGCCCCTCCTAAAGATATCTGCTTGGTGAGAACGAGGGGCTTTCTCCCCCTGCTTGGCGGGGAAACTGCCTTCCAGTTAGGGGGTGAAATGTACCCCGCTTCCCCTAAAGACAACAGAGGGTGAACGCGTGTTCCCTCTGACGTAAGGACTTCAGCCCTCTGGTAGGGCGTGAAGCTGTTCACACACTCTGTGACTCTCTCGGCAATTGTGTTCAGGGCTCACAGAGAGGCCCCCAGTGTATGCATACATTAAGATTTAAGATTACATTTTGTGTGCTATTTATACTATATTTTACATTTAGAAGTCTCATCTGTCCTAGACGCCATATCTTGTAAAGAAATTGCCAAGACAGGACACCACCTGGTTAGAGTGAATAGAGCTAGAACATAGCATAGTTAGACAATTTAATTTCCGCCTAAAAAAAAGATGGTGGTCATTTACAGTTAACATCTGACTCTATTGAAAGGTCAGGGCGAAAAATAATTGAATGACACCAAGCCAAACAATCACAATTGCATATGGCCAGCAGATGGCGACAAAGAACGCATGTTCTGATTGAAGGCAATTTACCCATTTCATCTGAAACCTTCTCTTCTCTAATATACCCAGTGGTGGGCCGTCAGGCCGACAGACACACATTAATTTAAATTTGAAAATAAATAAATAAATATATTATTTCGATTTTGACAGGGCCAGCAGAGAAGACCCTGCTGGCCCTGTCAAAATCGAAATAATATATTTATTTATTTATTTATTTTCAAAATTAAATTAATGTGTGTCTGAACGCATCTTAATTCCATATTTTTTATCAGTACGTTACAATATAATTCCAGAAGGAAAACGTTTTTTTTTTTGTAAAGCTGAGCTCGGCAGAATAACGTATCACAGCTACACGGACCAGCGGGGCCAGCACTAGAAGTACTGCTAGCCTTCCGCTGGAGCTGCCGCCTCGCATTGGATAATAAATTTGACTGTGTCATCAGCCAATCAAATTTGGCCTTTAGGGTCAGGTGTTAGAGGACCTGATGTCTCTTACGGGTTAAAGACTGACCTTTGACCTCGGCCACAGCGGAAGCAGTCTTTCCAGGTGCGTAGCTGAGGAGCGGCAGGTAGGTGTCGGAGGAGAGACAGGTGCTGTGGACCAGGTCACAGGTGTAACCCTCTGGGCAGCAGTGGAGGTGGTCTGAGCAGCACATGGCCTGGAGGGAGGGATGGAGGGAAATGAGGTCAAAGAGGTCATCGTCTCGATCAATGAATTCTTTCTGAACAATAAATACTACTTAAGTGCTTTCCAAATACAGTACTGGCTTGAAATGAAGCATGCCCACTCACATCAGGCGAGTCTAATTTCAGGCAAAAAAAAAAAAAAAAAGAGTCCATATAAGGCCAATATAACATCAAAATTGTGGGAGTCTTCTGGGACCTCGGGGTGTATAGAGACTACACAATCAGTAAGGGCGACCCGCCGCCTCTTCCATTCGTTTGTACTGGCTGGCTCTGCAGGACTGGTGTGACTCCACTCCTGAACCACAGACAGCCCGTCTGATGCACGGGGCAGAGAGCCTCTCCACAGGGGGGACAACCCGCTGCGTTGCACTCTCTCAGTTCAGTTCCTCCTCTTAACAGCAGCTCAATCACAAATCATCGGTTTATAAACAAGCGGGGGCCACGTTATCGATGAAATACTTGTTAACCCTGTTGTGCTGTCGTTGTTGGTTTTTCAATGAAATGAATATTTGGCTATATCCAAACGTGTTTTAATGAAGCCTTAGGTTTGTAGCCTCAGCGAGTCGTTATGCAAGGGATAATGTATAGAACGTCGCCGGTCATTATCGGGAAATAATTTCCCGATAATGACCGGCGACGTTCTATACATTATCCCGCTTATTACACGGTTACTTGCCGAAATGAAAAAAATAACTTCCCACGGTGTGTCTGTTTACAATTTATTTGTTACCATTATTCGTAGTGTAGAACAGCAGAGAAATAGTCCGCCAAACACGTTGACGTCACTTAGCAACCAAATCCGCTGGGGTTGATAAGTTACCGGACTACTTGCGGAGTGATACGAGAGACGTGAATCCCTCCACTTTCCTTGACAGCGGTCATTATATGCATAGCGATAACGGTCATTCTCGAAATATAATTCATCACCGAAATTCGGGAAGGCCCATGCAAGCGAACGGCGCGTTCCACAGCGTTGAGGAGAGACGTGTAATAAGGCAGCATAACCCCTGACTGGTGATGCCTGTCAGGGGTGGACCCTGACGGCGAGAGCAGGGGTCCTGAGTCACCCTGTGGGCTTTTACACGGCCGCTCACTAATTAAAATCAATCATTTGACACTAAATGAAAACAATAAATGATTGAATGGAATTAAAAAAAAATGTGATGCCATCTTTCCTACAGATAGAAAGTTCAATAGCTGACAGTTGCCTCGGCTTTGGAGCTCACAAAGAAAGGCAAAAGTAGTCAATATTACAGGACATCCTCATCATCATCATCCGCTTATCCGGGGTCGGGTCGCAGGGGCAGCAGCTCAAGAAGGGCTTTTTATTACAGGACTTCTTCAAGCCAAAAAAAAATTAAAAATGGAATGGAAGAAATAAGTAACATATCATATTTTGATAGGGACTTGCCAAACGCAGGGGAAAATCTGTTTAGCCCCACAGCAGTGTGTTGAAACAGCCAGACACTGATCACATAGCCCGCTAACATGCTACGATGTCACACCTCAAACCGGACCTGCCCGCACAACTTCAACAGTGAAGGAGACTTCTAGCGTAGCAATTTACAGCATAACCTAAACCATTCTACTTCACTGTATTTCTGTGTTCATAATGGATTTCCTATAGTTTAATTATTATTTTTCTATTGTGAGCAGAGCAATTGTGATACACGTTTTCCCTTGGGATCAATAAAGTACATCTGAATCAGTCCCTCTGTGCTCTGGAGCAGGTAGAACGCTAGCATACCAGCATATTAGCATGCTAGCATATTAGAACGTTAGCAGGTTAGCATGGGACTCACGTTGGGCATTGGGCAGCAGCCGTAGGAACCGTTGACCATCTGGCAGCAGGTTGTTTGTTCGGGACACATAGTCAAGCTGTCCGGACAAACCACTGCCAAAGAGGGGAAAGGCGCATTACAATAAACACTAATTGATCACATGAATCGTATATTCTTCGTTACTTTAGCCCTAGGTCACTTAATAATCAGCTGTACATAGACGCCGCTGCATGTGGGTGGATTCCAACTCTCTGATCGTATCTTTATTAAATCTAATCTTTCCCCGTCAAGAATGTCTTGGAAGAAACTGTTGGGACACGGGACCACTGGTTTGAAAAGGTTCCAACTCATTTCAGTCCCCTCATTAACGGGCACGGGAGGAGAGACCAGCTCTGCTGCCATACCGGAGACAGAAGGAGGCGCTTGCTGTAGGATGTAGCGGCAGGTTTCCGTGGCGAAAACGGCGAAGAACTCACCGTCACTGGGTCCGGCGGAGATCTTTGTAGCCAGCGGGAACTCCTCCCCCTCCCGCTCCCCAGAGAGGCAGCGCTCGTGTTCCGTGTCGCATGTGGTGTTGGCAGGGCAACAGTGAAGCAGGTCACTGCAGCACACGGCCTGCCCACGGGTCACGTGATGCCACACAGCAAAAAAGGCAGGGTTAGTGGAACAGCCCGACGTTTGTCTGGGAGGCAGACGCACAGGTCACACGGGTCTGTGTAATGGGCTGCATGTGAGGCTGCGTGACCAGGCCCGTCGTGTCAGACGCTCCCACTTGCATTTGGAGTTCAGGATCGTACTCGATTGGAGGTGAAGAGGTGAAGTGGTTAAATGTTGGTGGTGTGATAAATACGCTGATTCCAATGGTAGCTGGGGATAAAAATAGTTGGAGGGGCTCAGTAATAGAGGTCTGGAGGTCTGGAGGTCTGGAGGTCTGGAGGTCTGGGGGTCCCCCCCCCCCCCCCCGAAAAAAAATAATTTGGTAGATTTGATTTCCTGTATTCT
The DNA here is from genome assembly GCF_964030765.1 of Micromesistius poutassou. NCBI lineage: Eukaryota > Metazoa > Chordata > Actinopteri > Gadiformes > Gadidae > Micromesistius > Micromesistius poutassou. The sequence continues at coordinate 13,125,149 of NC_140291.1, forward strand.
GGTGCATTTTGGGGATGGCCACTACCTATTACCCACTATTCATTCAGATTCATAGCCTACATCCTGACTTGCAGGGCCTGGACAAGCTTACCCATTGTTGTTATTCTGATATTGAGGCAAATCGTGATCACTGCCCTATAGCGTCCATTTTTTGTGAGTCTCAATGTCTATTTCAAATGCAGTTAGAAATATGGGACAGTTGCTTTATTTAGTTTATATGCTACAGGCCGAAAGACTAAATTAATATGTAACTTACTTGCTCCTTTTAAGTATAACATTGCTTGGGGAGTCAAATTCCTCCACTGAAATGGGTGGAAAGTGTTTTTACAACTCTCTGCTAGTTAGCGATCTATCTCTTCTCTGCATGTAGTTGCGTTGCGCAAATGCTGCTGAGGGAGGTAGCCTATTTGATTGATTCACTGAATTGTCCAATCATGTGGTGATAAAAAATATAAAAAACAACGCCATTGGTCCGGGGCGCACAAAATTGCGACCCGAGGTGGAATTCTCATGCGCCAATGAAAAGCTGTCTCTGCTTGATGGACAGCAAAAAGTTTGCGAGCTCACATAGACTTCATCATGGCCGGCACCCCTGACATAATTTATTATTATTGGAGAGATTATTCTGATTGACCAATAACAAGCCTAGCCAAACAATTTACGTTCAGACGCATTTAAATTGGTTGCTGGCCAGGCAAGTACAGTCTATCAAACAATTAAACGAGGATAAACTATGTATTTTTTTTTTTGTATTTATTTCTATTTCTAGTACTATTTTTAATGGTTTATTCATCATAGTTGGTAGATATATTTGAGTGAATATTTCAGAGGGCCGGGGCCCTAGCGCCCTCTATTCACCCACCGCCACAGGCTGATTCAGCCGCAGGTTGAAAGGTCTTCAGTCAGAGGTTAAACAGAGGTTCTTGTTTTCAGGACCCTTCTACACAATGGGTTGTTTTGAAGCTCTGTTGGCCCATCAGAGCTGCTCTTCTGAATCCTTCTACTATATCATTACTTAAGGCACTAAACTGGACGGGTTTAGGGACCAGAAGTTCAATGTATTTAGATTGCCCTTATAACAAAATAATATAAATAACTAAAACAGACCATAAATTAATTGCATATTTTGAATATAAATATAATATAAATGAATATTTTGTAAAATAAAATCATTGGGTAATTTGAAAGATTGAAAAGTTATGTCTGTATAAAAATATACATATTCTTCTCCTTAGTGTGACCATCCACACCACTGCTGGTGGTGCTGGTGGTGATGGGATTGTGGTGCTGGTGGTGCTGGTGGTGATGGTGCTGGTGGTGCTGGTGGTGATGGGATTGTGGTGCTGGTGGTGATGGGATTGTGGTGCTGGTGGTGATGGGATTGTGGTGCTGCTGGTGCTGGTGTAGGTGATGGCCTAGGGGTGGTGATGTTGGTGGGAGGTCTAGAGGGATGTGATGGCGGTGGTGATGTCGATGGAGATGGTGCTGACGGCGATGGAGGTGGAGCCGGCGGTGATGACAGTGGTACCTCTGGGTAGGGACAGCATCCGTAGTCTCCGCTGGTCAGCAGGCAGCAGGTGGAGCCTTTTGGACAGCGTCTCTTCCCCCCAGGACACGTCACTGACGCCAAGCTGACCAACGCTAGACACACCACGCATTCTACCATTACCAACTGGTCTAATGGTCTAGTACTCATCACGGTGGGAGCTGAAGAAGTACATGTGGTTATATCTACTTTGTATTTGGGCATCATCAGCATGCCAGTTGCATAATCTGCATCGTTATTGCCCGTATTATCCTTGATCAGCATGTTCAAGGATAATATGGTATTGTTAAGCTAACACTTTGGTTTCATCACAGCCAACAGCTGAAGTGTGGCGGTGGCACTGGCAGGCGTTCACCTGTTTTCCTGCGAGCAGGTAACTTCTCCAGCATGGGGACGTAGCCCAGGCCCGCGGACACACAGCGGGAGTGGGTCAGGTCGCACTGGGTCCCCTCAGGACAGCAGTGCTGCTTGTCTTCACAACACACGGCCTGTGGAGGGGACGCACGGCCGTCAACGGACCGACACATTAAGGTTGGGAATCAACAGGATATGACACGTGATACATGGCCTACCGATAATATTGCGATACAGCGATTCTTCCGTAATCAATATATTGTTAGACAATCCTGTAACGATACATCACGATATAGGTCTAAAGATGAATACAAAATGACTGTGAAAAGGTAAAGGATTTCGGTCTTTATTCACGGTCCAAACTTCAGAGTTCTTCAGTTACTTGGCTTTGGTTAGTTAACTTCCGTTCAAGTTTCCGTTCATGAGTTGAGCACCACCTTGAGGTGCAGGGTAATCTGTTTAGAGCACCTTATTTTATAATTAAAATATCTATATTTTGAGCGATAACTCCTGTCCAACTCTTCAGGAATAAAAAAAATAATAAAAAATTGGAAAAGAAAATATATATTATATTGATATTTGGTGCCAGTGTATCGATTCTAGTATCGCACGAAGAAGGGTGACGATATATCGTACCGCCGTATCGATATTTTGTCCCACTCCTAGTACACACTGGACCAGCCAGACCTCAGAGTCTGATTAACGGTAATGTACCATACACACTGGACCTCAGAGTCTGATAAACGGTAATGTACCATACACACTGGACCTCAGAGTCTGATAAACGGTAATGTACCATATACACTGGACCTCAGAGTCTGATAAACGGTAATGTACCATACACACTGGACCTCAGAGTCTGATAAACTGTAATGTACCGTATACACTGGACCTCAGAGTCTGATAAACGGTAATGTACCATACACACTGGACCTCAGAGTCTGATAAACGGTAATGTACCATACACACTGGACCTCAGAGTCTGATTAACGGTAATGTACCATACACACTGGACCTCAGAGTCTGATAAACGGTAATGTACCATACACACTGGACCTCAGAGTCTGATAAACAGTAATGTACCATACACACTGGACCTCAGAGTCTGATAAACGGTAATGTACCATACACACTGGACCTCAGAGTCTGATAAACGGTAATGTACCATACACACTGGACCTCAGAGTCTGATAAACAGTAATGTACCATATACACTGGACCAGCCAGACCTCAAAGTCTGATAAACACATGTTGTTGATCTTTACTATTGTCGTGGAATTAAGAACGCATTTTGAAATGAGACAGACAAACATATTACAGTGCAGAGTACTTCAATTGCCTTTGCATTGACCGCAATTGTGATGGTCATCCTTTGCGAGGGTCTTGTAGTGTGGCCTAATGCGTGTACCTTGGCCATGGGGCAGCAGCCCCAGGTCTCGTCAGGGAGCTGGCAGCAGGTCGTTTCATCCGGACACTCAGACTCCTGGTCGGGACACATCACTGCCTTCACCGCCTGACACCCACACACAAAGAGCAGGTCCCAAATAAATCAATAATATTGTGGAGAAGAAATCCTGTTCAGGACCGACACACAGAGCCATGTAGGCTGTGCCACCCGAGTTCATCCATCGTCACGTTGACTCTCCCACCCTGTATACCACACACACACAGTTTTGAAGCCCAGTATGGTAGGTCAGAGAGCTTTGTTCGTAATAAAGTTAACTTTATTTTAACGTGTTGACGATGCACAGGCACCACAATCTCACTTTCTTGTTGCAATGCTTTTTAACGGATTGAGATCAATAAGCGTATTTTTCTGCCTTTGTCAGCAAACACTATGCTGCAGTAGAATCCACTGTATGTGACAAAATCTGAAGAGGACAGTCATAATCTGTCCCTGGCAGGGAGAGCAACTATTGTGGTAGTAAAGTACACCTGAAAGAGAGCCCCCCCATGGAGATAGAGCCCCCCCCCCCCCCCCCCATAGGGATAGAGCCCCCCCCCATGGAGATAGAGCCCCCCCCCATGGAGATAGAGCCCCCCCCCCCCCCCCATAGAGATAGAGCCCCCCCCCATGGAGATAGAGCCGTGTTAAATCTGCTGCTTTGAGAGCATTTTCTCTTTAGGTCTAGTTAGTTGAAACGGACGTACAGCTTGTTTATAACGGCTGACCAAGTCTCCCTCCCTGACGGTGATACGTGGGTTACTCTGAAGATATTGTGGGACGTGCACAACATTCGTTCTTTTGAGACGCTGGGTTGACATTGAATCTGTTGCCTTACCCACTAGTATTAGTGTTCAACTGTAATATAGTGCTACCGTACCCTTACCCACATTGTAACTAGTATTATTGTTCTTCTGTAATATAGTGCTACCGTACCCTTACCCACATTGTAACTAGTATTATTGTTCTTCTGTAATATAGTGCTACCGTACCCTTACCCACATTGTAACTAGTATTAGTGTTCAACTGTAATATAGTAGTCCCATACCCTTACCCACGTTGTAAATAGTACTACTGTTCTACCAGTACTTTAACTCGTTATTCCTGTATTGTTACTAACATGGGGTGGAGGTGGAGGGGCTGGAGGGCAGCAGGCGGTGGCTCCGTCGGGGGAGGTGCAGCAGGTGTCGTTCCCCTCACACCTGCTCCCATCCGGGCAGGAGGTCGCTGAGCAGACGCCCAGCAGGAGGAGCACCAGCCACGAGCCCTGCAGAGACTTGGCAAGAGGAGGAGAAAAATACTTTAAACATAGCTGATTTAATTTTATCTTATCTCGGTGAGAAAGGGAATGTGAAAGGTGTCCAAAGTGCAAACACGTGTGTTGTGTGTGTGTGTGTGTGTTGATTTATTAGTCTTTTAACTTCCAACAATAGCTATAGAAACTGAAATATTCGGTGATATTCGGTGATACTGCGAACAGATGAACGGATGTGCATCTGTGCAGAATACACACCAATGCCATTGATTAATGAACAGAATATGAAGACTGGGTTTAATCTGAGGCAAACCAAGTATGAACACACACAAGTTATTCTTACCATTGGAGCAGATGGTTGCAGAATAATTGTGTAATCCAATAGGCCTCCGGGGCAGCCCACGTCTTCCTGGGCGGAGATAACAACAGCTTTCTCAAACAGTGGACAGTGGAAAACAGGACCTCGGAGCCTGGATTAAGGCTGAAGAAGAGTGGACCTTCTGATGTGGCTCGGAACAAATCTAATGAACACTTTAACTTAGTGAACAGAAACACAATAGAGCCATCGACATGTAGATGGTGAATGGACTGCATTTAGACAGCGCTTTTTCACCAGTGGCCACTCAAAGCGCTTTACAATATTGCCTCACATTCACCCATTCATCCACACATGCACACACCGACGGCGGTGTCACCCATGCAAGGCGACAGCCAGCTCATCAGGAGCAGTCAGGGTGCGGCGTCTCGCTTAGGGACACCTCGACACTAGGAGCAGGGGATCGAACCTTTCCCAGCTAGCCCAGGCTAGTTGGCATCCGTTACATGAACAAGTGGTGAAGGAACAGCTCACCTCGTCGTTGGGGACGCTGAATCAGAAGCAGGAGGGTACAGTCACAGTGCAGCAGGTTGTGAGTCGCTTCCTCTTCCAGTGAGACCGGAAACAGTGAAGAATACAAACCAGAGATCACGTGACAGGCCGAAAACAAGTGATCACGTGACAGGCCAATCACGTGACAGCCCGCCATCCCCCGACGGACCGAAAGAACATACAATTATTATTAAGAACAAAATGTTATGAGTACTGCGATACTTCATGTCAACACTCGTAGGTATATTCGCTATTTTATTTTATTTACAAATCGACAATTTTGCAGAAAAAAATTATCATCAAAAGACTCAAAAGACAACTGGTTAGGATCATGATTGAACTGATGATTATTACTAACGTGTAAATGGTTATTGATCATTTATTTCCCGTATGGGGATAACAAAGTACAAATATGTGATCACCACATCAGCCAAGATAGAAGTGGAAAGATTGTTTTTATTTCTACTTTTTCTCAAGTACAGAAATAATTGTTTTACATTTTACAAACAACCGACGGGTTTATGAACTGATGATCCACACATAAAGTGAGCCTCCTCCAGCCCCCATGGACCACAACTACAACAGCATATGATCCATATGCGCTGCAGGGTTTAGTGATGTCCAGTCCACCCGTGAGGTCTGCCTCCTCGCCTCCATATGGACCAGGACTACAACTCAACAGCATATCTATTTTCAATATGCGCTGCAGGGTTTAATTCCACATTTTCCTTGTAACTTTTAATCACATGTATTGAATTAACAATTAAATTGTCAATAGTTAACAGTTTAAAGATATGGGGAAAAAACTCTACTGAGAATACATTTCTCATTAAATACTAAACCAGCCACAACGACAAAGAAAAGCCACGACTTCACAACCCAAATAGCAATAAGATAATAAAGTATTTTACAGCAGGACGGAGTAGGACCAAACCCACTCCAAACTTTGTTTTAGAAATCTCACTATTAACATTCTTTCAAGTAAAAATGAATGAACAACTTGTATTTCATTAATTCCCCTAACCATAGTGAGTTATGAATATTAGGTGTATGTTGATGGCCCAGTAGGGGAAGTGGTCAGGATGTGATTGTTGTAAACATTAACGACCGGAAGTGAACTTTGTTGGCTAATCGAGGGAAACTGTCTTTTTTTATCTAACTCAACTACAGAATGCAATGCCGCATCAACATCTGTGCCAACATGTCCTGGTTGATAAAAAAAATGAATTAAAAACAGTCTTCTACGTATTACATGCACATACTTCATCATATACATTGAATCTCAAGACATCCAAATCGTATCATTTACAAGGTGGAAAAAGGGTAAGGTAGAGGAAAGTATGAACATTATAGCGGGTGTAAAATGTGTGTTTTGTGGTCAATGTGGAAGGCTCACTCCCCAGAAGGTGTGTGGTTGTTAGAGCTCTGCAGTGTGCTTCTTGGTCTGGCGACAGGTTAGTTGGAAATGCACGAGCGTACACGACGGTGTGTGTTGAAGGACAACGACTCGTTCCTACGTGGGTGAAGAAGGCACTTGGAGGAAAAAATGGCACAAGCCGACAGACTGTCTAAAGGTCTTCCTCCTCCTCCTCCTCCTCCTCCTCCTCCTCAGCCTCTTCTCCTTTTCAGCCTTTCAGAAGGTGGTGACGGTGGTGGTGGTCAACCCAGAGGCCCAGATAATGGGTGGAGGGTGTCCAGTGTCTTTGACTGGTTTCATACATTCATATGCATGCAAACTGTTATTCCAAAAAGGACAATCTATTTACACAACAACATTTAAAGAGACGTGTCTGTCTGCTAGGAAAAAAGGCAGAGAAGTGATATTTTGGCGTAACTATAGAGGGCAAGGGTAACAACAGTTATGACTAAAATAATCTGATATGAAATTCAGTGTTATTTCAATAACTACAAATGTATTCCAATACATAAACACAGCTTAGAAGACAACACAACACAGTTAGAGTTCACTCATGTTCCATTGACTTATGGGGGAAGTACAGTTGATTAATGGATTGGGTTCACTACAGATAGTATGCGTTAGTTGGGGGTTTCAGTAGTTGGGATTACAACTCGATAAGGTGGTTCTATCCTATCAGTCTCTATCATTCCTCTAGAAAATAGTCATCCACTTTCAAATACTGGACTCATTCAGTCAAATTCTTAGTACTATTAAGTGCTTTAAATCTCCTAACTTTCTACGGTTTTTCTCTGAAAATGGCTCGTTCCAAAGTCAGCATATACAATGGCTTAGACAATGATTTTAAATGTTAAGGAAACAAAATTCAAAATCAGTCCCGTGAAGTGTACACAGACCGTCTGGGAGATGGTGGAACTATGAGAGAGACCAAGCACTGAAACTTAAGATCCACATCCTCCTATCTCCTATCCTGATTGTGCTTTACGTGATCTACCTCCGTAGCTGGGAGTGGAAGGACCGTCTCTTAATACATCATCTAGTAAATAGAGAGTGGGAGGAGCTCCGACACCCAGCCCGTTTACTTCTTGGGGTGGAAGACCATCAAGGGCCTGTCCTCGATCTTCTGCCAGGGGCTCTTCTTGTTCCCATCCTTGTCTTCCGAGTCGTCCTCGGGGCTGGTCATGGAGTCACGCCGGTTGTCGCTGTTGCGGCTGCTGTTGCCACGGCTGCGCCCCCGGCGGGAGGAAGGCCCTTCATCCAGCAGAGGGGTGAGAGAGTTTTCCTCAGGCGACACCGGGCGCCCCTCGCTGCTGCTGGGCTCGCTGTGATCCGGGTAGGCCAGTTTGGAGTAGGTCTTCCCCTCGCCGACGCCGCCGCCACCGCCACCGCCACCTCCTCCTCCCATCCCATGGCCCCTCCGTCCCCCGGTCCCCCAGTGATCGTCCTTCGCCTTCCTGTTGGCGGCCGCCGCCTTGCGCTCCAGGGCCTCCATGGGCGGCTCCAGGTTATCCCGGAGGTTACCGCCGGCGCCACCAGCGAACAGCATCCCTCCGCCGCTGAGGTCGTTGCCGGCGTCGATGTAGGAATGGCGCACGTGGGCGTTGTTCCGTCCGTCCAGGGAGATGAACCAGGCCCGGGGGTGCTGCTTCACGCCAAACTCCAGGAGCTTCTTCTCCGTCATGGCCTGCAGCTCCCCGTTCATCTGGGCCATGGTGGAGTCGTTGAAGAGCACGGGGATGGTCATCGGCCCTCCGGACGAGTCCGACGCCCAGCTGGGCTCCTCGGAGTCGTCGCCCTGGGAGCCGCCGTGGTGCTGCTGCTGCTGGCCCTGCTTCTGGGAGTGGTGGTGGTGCTGTGGACCTCCTCCTCCTCCCCCCCCCATGTGCATGTCTTTGTCCTGGTCCTTCTGGTCTTTACCGTCGGCTCTCCCCGAGAAGTCGGAGGACATGCGCATGTAGTGGGCAGGGATGACCAGCGTGGGCACCATGCTGCGGTACATGTTCTCCTTCATCTGGTCGATGGAGCTGCAGAAGATGATCTGGCCCGGCTGGGTGTTGAGGGAGGTGGGCCTCTTGAGGTTGTCCGCCGCCGCAGAGTACTCCGGGGGCTTGTCGCCCTGGCTGGGCATGTAGCCCTGGAACCGGGGGGGCGACGGGGGGTCCGAGGCGTAGCCCTGGTTGTCGTTGGCGTTGTGGTGGCGGTAGTGCTCCGGCTCCTTGTCGTCGTGCAGGAGGGGGTTGTCCAGGTTGTTGGTCTCCGTGGCCCGGGTCACCTTCATGGGGAAGCTCTCTCCCCTCTGCGGACCCGAGGCGTTCTTGCCCTTGGACTGGCGCAGCTTGTGCGCCGGGATGTGCTTGGCGAAGTCGTCCCTGGAGCTCTGGTACTCTTGAGACGGAGACAACTCTGATTTGCTGATGTCCCCCGCGCTGCCGGACTCGGCGTGGCCGCCGCAGATCAGGTTCAGGTGGGAGGTGGACGTGCCCTGGTCACGCTTGCCGCCGTTCAGGTTGGAGTTGTGGGGCTTGCCTTGCTGTCGACGTGGTTTCAGACACTTCCGTCTAAAAGGTAAAAAAAGGTGAGGAGGTGTTATCTTCCGCAACAATCAAATCACAACATAGCAATGCCATGGTTACAATCAAACCTACAATCCAGGCTCCAGACTAACTTGTCCATTGGGGACAGCTTATTGGCAGAGCGGTTCACAGGTGAAAGGCTTTCTGAGACGCAGACAGGTTAATCACCCCATCAATGAAGTCTGCTGAATCGACGGATTCCTGTTCTAAAGACAGCATAGCCTTTCCACACCGAGTCAAAGACATGATGGCCAAGTCTCACCACCAGCGGTAGGCTCTCGCTGCATGCACACCACCGACTCCAGCACAGCCATTGGTGTGTACTGAGGTTCAAGTTGCGTTCTCCAGCAGTGCACCGGAGAAGAACGCAATCTAGGATTACTAGTGTGTATCACTGTTACTGAAGTGAGTCATTCAAATCCTAGGTTTTTTTCCAGTCTTTCCAGTTTGTGAACGTTCACTCTGCCAGGAACGCAGGTAACCTTTTGTGTCGTGGAAGTGCCTTTGAGTTCACTCCTCAACGTCACGACCGAGGGACACCGGTGGCGAGGTTACGTCTGGGCGCTCCGTCTGGGCACCCTCTGTCTTTGACCCTTATTGTATAACATCACGGCGTGCGGCGCATTTCATGCACAACATTGCTCATTACAACGTCACTCAAAAAGTAACACAAAGTTGCCGTGGGGCGTAACCATGGGGATAACATGCACCCCCTCTTTCCTATAACTCTCAAAACACATTTATTTAAATCACAGTGTTCCAGTATTCCAGTTGAAACAGGGAGTGCACTTACACTTTAAATAATAAATAATAAATACAACAACATATCTACATATCTATTAATATATATGCAGATTACATATCTATAAATATCCCAGCTTGTAAAATAACCGGACATTTTAACACCAGGTGCGATGAGGATAAGCCGTCTCGTCACACATGGGGCCCCCCAGACCATCACCCTTCCCAGTGCACTGCACCAACTGGTTGGTGGATCCATCAACCACTCATCTGGCTGGATGTTTCACACGTGCAACGTCACTAATGGCTCATTAAAGCAGATCAACATCACACCAGGCCGTTACAAAGGGACCACGTGATGCGTGACTGAGGAGAGCAGAAGGTAGGGGGGGAGGTGGGGGAGGCGGGGGAGGTGGGGGGGAGGGGGTTGGGGTTGCGACCCGCGCCCGTGCTCTCCACACCTGCAGTAGTAGAGCAGCACGCAGAGCAGGATGAGAACCAGCAGCACCAGAGAGCCCAGGATGCAGAGCAGGAACAGGGTGTGGTAGGTGCTGATGTCCCTCAGGCCGGGGTGCCCAAGGAGACCAAACCCTGCAACACAGAGGCTGAAGGTGAAGAGACCCTCTGACCACCGGGAACCTTCACAGAACCACGAGACACCTCCTCCCAGCATCCACCTTACACTTACATAATTCAACTAAATAGTTGATCTTTTATCTTTACATGCATATTTTGCCAATTGTATTTCCTCACTGTTTATTATTATTTTTTTCTTATTTGATTTATATTCTATATAATAATTATTAGGTTACTATCTCTGAAAAGAGCAATGTGAGAGTAATCATTCCCCTCACGATGAATAAAGTTATCTTAATCTCAGCATCTGGGTTTAGGGACTTAAGAGCAGGAGATATTGCTCAGGACTTGAGTGTGTGTACATTTGGGCCTCGTCAGCTATGCAAAAGAGATGCACAACCTCAAAGAGTCATGCCTGAATAAAAAAAGGTTGAAGACAATTGGAATAAAGGTCATATAAAGGGCTAGGCTAGATCAAATGACTGTAGGAGATTCTAAACCAGGGCTTGGGTGAAGAAAAATGCTAGAATAACAAGAAGAATGAAGAATAATAAGAAACATGATTTACCAGGTTTACCAGATGCTAAGCCAGACACAAAATACTAACCAGATGGTAACCAGTGTCTAAATTAATCTGGATAACTGGATGGTAAACGAATGCTAAACCATTTAGAATCTGTTCAGCGGCTCAGACGCCTGAAACGAGCTCCGGTACCTGAGGATGAGGGGAAGGCGGCCAGCCAGTACCCCATGCTGGGCACCACCAGGGTCCAGATGAACTGGGAGCCTTCCTTCTTGATGTAGCCGGTCCCGTTGCGTACCCACAGCCCTGCACAACGCACAACCAAACCACAATCAACATCTAAACAAAAATGTTCCAGAGGAGGTAAACCCTTCAAAAACGGCCTATTCGATTTGTGTTGGAGCGTGAAGGGTTAAATGAAAGACGCCCCTTTGTCAGCCCATCAGTATGCCGCAGACTCTGCAGTTGTTGACGCTGCGGAAAAATGCTACGCAGCTCTGTGATTGGTGGGCCCCCTATAATTTCACAGAGGTCGAGTCCTAGTAATTCAATGAGACTGATTTCAAATGACAGTAAAATGTACCACTCATACCTTCCCTCTGTACGAGTGGGCTTGTCATCGCTAACGACAAGTTCTGCCCGCTGTGAGGGTCCCAAATCCAATAAACTGGATCTCAGTTTATCGGGCGTGATTTGGTTTACTTCACGATGGCAGCCGCCACAAGTAACAAAACCAAAGCTAGTGAGGAGGACATTATTTCTGCTCCATTTTCTAGGTTAACTTTTAAATTAAAAAGTTGGATTTAATAACAGGAAGACACACACCAGAGCTAAATATTGATTAAAAAAATAAAATATAAAAAAACATGATAAAACATGAGAATTGTACTAACATGAAGACCAAGTTAATCCCAAATGAGTCAGCATGTGTATCCTTGTATCCTCTTTCACATGTATGGTGGTTAACGGTTTGAACTGAAATGATACAACCTGAAATGATGAAACCTGGTAGCCCTCCTCTGTGTACCTGGTAGCCCTCCTCTCTGTACCTGGTAGCCCTCCTCTGTGTACCTGGTAGCCCTCCTCTGTGTACCTGGTAGCCCTCCTCTGTGTACCTGGTAGCCCTCCTCTGTGTACCTGGTAGCCCTCCTCTGTGTACCTGGTAGCCCTCCTCTCTGTACCTGGTAGCCCTCCTCTGTGTACCTGGTAGCCCTCCTCTGTGTACCTGGTAGCCCTCCTCTGTGTACCTGGTAGCCCTCCTCTGTGTACCTGGTAGCCCTCCTCTGTGTACCTGGTAGCCCTCCTCTGTGTACCTGGTAGCCCTCCTCTCTGTGTACCTGGTAGCCCTCCTCTGTGTACCTGGTAGCCCTCCTCTGTGTACCTGGTAGCCCTCCTCTGTGTTAAAGACTTGGTAGCCCTCCTCTGTGTTAAAGACTTGGTAGCCCTCCTCTGTGTTATAGACCTGATAACCCTCCTGGTAGCCCTCCTCTGTGTACCTGGTAGCCCTCCTCTGTGTACCTGGTAGCCCTCCTGGTAGCCCTCCTGTGTGCTGTAGGGTGTACCTGTGCTGGGCCGGTACGTCCAGGAGGGTATGCTGGTGGCCATCCGGTTGCCCGTGTCGGCGGGGAGCGGCACGCTGACCTGGATGGGGTCGGTCACCTGGATGGGGCCTCCGTCTTTATCGTACAGCTGCACACTGACCACGGCTAGCGCGGTAAGCTCCGTCCATCCGATGTCCACCCCTACACAACATTGGATCATGTTGATCAATTAGAGAACCTGTTTAATAATAATACAAAATAATATAAACACGCACCTATAAATATGACACAACTGATAATAACTTTTGCACGGTGCTAACGTCTTAAAAACGCTTGTGACATTTGCAGAAGTAGCAGCTCAATCTGATTCGGTTTATACGTCAGTGGAATCTGCAGAAGCACACAATACGTTGTGACTGAAATATAATTTCAATTGGCGTTGACGGCGCGACCATATTTGTGAACCTGTACTGATCCACTGGGTCTGGTTGAACGCGCCGGCCCCCCGCTGGCTGTACAGCAGCACGTGGAGCGGTGCCCACTACGACTCTGCAGGCAGCGGGCACACGGCGCTGCGCCAACTGAGCCAAATAGAATCAAAGCCACGCCACTTAGGGAATGTGCAGAACCACAGCACAACACTGACTCCCAGTCCTCTGGAGAGGCAGACCGTTAAATCAACAAATGGTAAATGCACTGCATTAACACGGCGCTTTTCTAACCAGTGGCCACTCAAAGCGCTTTACAACATTGCCTAAGATTCACCCATTCACACAAACATTCACCCAGTCACACACCGACGGCGGAGTCAACCATGCAGGGCGACAAGCCAGCTCATCTGGAGCGGTCAGGCTGAGGCGTCTCGCTCAGGGACACCCCGACACTCCTAGGAGCTAGGAGGAGCCGGGGATCGAACTAGCAACCTTCCGGTTACCAGCCAACCTCCGCTCTACCTCCTGAGCCACATGCGTACCGGAGCTGTTGGTCTCCTGGCCCAGCAGGTAGGGGAACCCCCCCATCTCGTACTGGCTGCGGGCCACCGTCAGCATGGCGGACAGGGCCGTGGAGTTGGAGGCCGCGGGCAGGGACCTCCTCTGGACCTGCACCAGAGGCTGGTTCCGAGCACCTGGGGCGGAGACAGGCGTCAGGCTGGTAGGAGCTGGCCCTACTGGTAGGAGCTGGCCCTACTGGTAGGAGCCGGCCGCAACGGCGGGATCTCGGGACAACCATCCAAGAGTGACACTCTCAAAGAGCAAGGACTTCAATTGACTCATCATTCATTTAATTCATACTTTGCGGTCACGTGACTACCATGGATACCTGGAGGGCATCAAACGCTGGCAAAATGGCGACGAACATCGGCCAACCAGGGGAACTGCAGCCTTGCAGATTTCCGATGCTTAAATCAATCAACTATTTAGACCATATGTCACAAAATGTTAAAATTAGATACGAAGAGAAGATAAACATACTCGGAACTTGTGATCCATACACAGCACCCGCTGATGTATTCATTGCTTTGAAGCTGGCAAAGACTCTACCAGACTTGGAGTTTGGAGCTATTTACATTTATCTCATTGAGAATCCGTCACCTTATACCGCACAAAAATTGAAAGGCTACGGATGGGTTAACAACGCTGTCGTATGGGAGGTGAAAAACAGGAATATCTTCATAATCAAAGCAAAGGTGAATGTTACTATTCCACCATCCACTATGAAATGTCCCCTTTTGTCCGCAATTACATAGCCAATGTGGTCTTATTATAGCCCGATCATTCACTAAAAAACACATAGAAAGATTAAATCATCCAGCATATTATTTCAACAATGTGTGAGGGCAGGGATGATCACACAGTTGCTGTTACAGAATGCTGCGTGATTTAATCTGCACAGTGGAATGAGCGCTGGGCGGAGATGTTCACGCATTTCAGAAGCAGAGATTTCAGAGATTCCATACAAAAATATATGTCTAATTTGCCATGTATGCCTGGCACAAATGCTCCCGTTTAACTAATCTTTCCATCATGGCGGTATTTGGACTGAGAGGAACCTAAGGACCGTTCGTGTGGTAATTACTGGCGACGTCCTGATCAGGTTACTAGGTTTCGTTGCTGGAGTTATTGCCCGCCAGCCAGTGGTTGTGACGTCACGTGCAAAGTATGAATAGTCCATCAAGAGGCCACAAGGAGCTTTGTTTTGTGTGTGTCGTTAAAAAGGTGAGAGGCTTGGTGGGCAGGGCCGAGCGATACGACCAGGAACCAATAGGAACAGCCTTTCTAATTGAAAGAAAATGCAAGCCTCTCAATATCTGAAAGCTCTCAAAAAATATATATATATACAAACGGCTACTTTAGGTATTCGTGAATAACACTCATTCTCATAGTCAGGTTAGCATTAGTCCCGCTGGCGTTGGGAGTTGGGGGAGTTTACCTGGAGAGCCGGCGAGGACCTGCAGCACATCGTCGTACAGGATGAGGGTCCCAGGGCGCTGGGCCAGCAGGTACAGGCTGACGGCGGCGTACACTGCAACACACACACACACACACACACACACACACACACACACACACACATACACATCCTCAGTACCTCCTTCACTACATTTACATTTTAGGGGATTTTGCAGATGCTTTTATCCAAAGTGACTTCACAACGGTTCATGCACACATTCACACACCGACGGGCGGGGTCGACCACACAGGGGGCGACAGCCAGCTCGTCAGGAGCAGTTAGGGTGAGGTGCCTTGCTCAGGGACACCTAGACACTCGCTAGGAGGAGCCGGGGATTGAACTAGCAACCTTCCGGTTACCAGTCAACACGCTCCACCTCCTGAGCTACTGTCTCTCCCCCCCCCCCCCCCCCCCAACACTACACCATTCCTACCGTGACCCTACAGTAAACCAATGCCGCTTGTCCACCGCCAGTACCAGCTCGACTCGCCTCAACTTGGCCCGCCGTTTTTTGCGTTTCCATTGGCAAAAAAAGTATCTGGTACCTAGTACCGGGTACTTTTTTTTAGTACTACCTCCGTCGAGGTTCCAAGCGAGAGGAGTAGGTACTTTTGTGTGACGTAAACAGGCTGCTGGCCACTGATTGGCCAGCGGCTGCAAACGGGAATAATCACTCAAAGTTAAGTTGTGTCCGCCGTGGCTGGAGTCCACGAACCCGCTCCCGAGGGGGACACGGATCGGCGTTTCGCTGTGTCGTTCCTTTCCCAGGACTCGAGTTTCGCCTCGATAAGTCGTGGCGAGTTGAGCTGGTACTGTCGGTGGTGGAGAAGCGGCACAAGTCCCCTGTGTGAGCACGCCCAAGCTCTGACCCATCAAACCGGTCAAACATGCGTTGTGGTTCCATCAGGTTGGTCCACTTTCTTTTTATTCAGGGGTGTGGCTTTATGGATGTCCATGTTCCATGTTCTGCACTCTCCCTTCAGTGGGTGGTGCAGCCAGGGTGTTAGCTTGATGTCCCCAGAGGGGTATTCCATCAAAGTCGCTAACGAAAGGGACGCTTAGTTGATTAAGCCTGGTTAGAACTAGCGCCAACTTCCACTTGAGGCTTAAGCTGTTCCATCAACGCAGTTCAGCCGCGCCTTGCTCAGGTTAGTTCAAGCCAGGCTAACGTTATCCTGGATTACGCGCGTTCACAAGATATGTAACCAGCCCATAACCGTGAATGTCGAATCATGGATCAAATGTCCGAAAAGGACCGAGCGGGATCTTTTCCAGCAGCGAACAGAAGCTGCTGGAATATGAGGAGTACAAGCATATAATAACTCAAAAAGGGAACATCGTAACCATTAATAGAAACAGGGAGGCTGCCTGGCACAAAAATTGGCGATCTGTTGAATGCATAAGTAGTATTAAGCGTAACATATTTTAATTTAATATTGACCATGGATTTGAAAGCAGGGAGATAGTCGGTGAAGTTAACGTGTTGGTCTTGCACCCGGTCGTCCGGGGTTCTATCCTCACGCAATTAGTAATATAGGAAGGATTACTAGAGAAATCAAATAACTTTTCATGCCATTTATTTTCCATTTCTTTAAATATTCTTAATTAGGGAATTAATAAAATGAATAAAGAGAATTACGAAATGAATTTCATAGTATGCCAAGAATACTATGAAATACTCTGGACGCGAACTCAGGTCGCACGTATCACAGGGCAAGTGCTAGACCATTCACCCAGCCGCTGATTCCTGATTACGCAATAATACATAGATTTGTGTAAAAATGTGTTGAAAAAATAGCCACAGTAATAATAGATAGCAATTCATTTAATTATTTCATTTGCATCATTTAATCTTAGACCCTTAGTAAAAATATACGATGTTTGTACTTCATATATGTAGATTTATGACAAAATTGTGAGAACTAGGCTTGGCGGAACCTTCTGATGGTACAATTGTTGCTGACAGATCGCTAACCGCTCAAGTTAGCCTGACAGTTAACCTGCTCCCGACCAGGTTAGTTTGGTCGGATAAATTGCCGTGGTTACTTAGCGGAGATTCCCTTAAGTCACGTTCATGGAACGCAACTCTAGCTGAAAGAAGCCCGGCTAAGCGAAATAAGCCCAGCTTTGCGCTTAACCTGGTTGATGGAATACCCCTCAGGTTACCAAAGATTGCTTTTCAAATATAGAGGGCAATGTGGGTCCATATTTGCATCTTATGCTACGTTTTAAAAACGTTGTGCATTTAGGCAAGAAACCATAGCCTATATTATCCTCTCCAGCACGTTTCATTTAAAATAAGTTGTTTTATTTTGGTTTTCCTCTACCGAATCCTGTCCTAAACCTTAACTCCACATCTAAACCTAACATCCGGTTTGTTGTCGTTTTGAATCCGACGCATGACCTCCACCTCAACAGGCCGCGTACGCTAGATTTGGCTTCATGGCCCGTGGGAGGAGGAGGGAACCGGGTTCTGACTACAAAGAGGGGAGAGTCCGCCCGGGCCCATGCTCCGCTGCCTGCCGACCACGCGGACCACCAGGGAAGGAGAACGCGGCAGTAGTGCACCGAGCGAGGAGGCTCTGGTGCCTCGCATGTTCTCTGGCTAGCGCGCCGTTGAGTGCGCAGGCAGCAAACAAGAAACACAGCAAAGGGATGCTGAATGCATTTGTGGGAGTGTGTTTGTGTGTGTGTGTGTGTGGATGATGGCTGGTTTCAGCAGCCTCACCTGTGCCCTGTACCACGAACCTCGGTTAGTGGGTTAGCGAGGTGTGTTGCGCTCAAAGCCTGGGTTAGCCGGGGACACGGAAGTCGCTCTCTTTTAGCGTCGCTGTATCACCATGGTGACTTATGCTGTCAACCAAACCTGGTCGGGAGCAGGTTTTCGCAGGTTTTCACAGCTCACAGCTCATTTCTTATATAGGGTGTATTTAAAGTGAATTCCCTAAATTATACAACAAGGCAGGTTGGACGTTGCTCATGCATTTTGAAATCAGCATCACTCTATTGGGATTAATGGCGAACAATTCATCATTTGCCATAGTTATTTTATAGACTAAATGCAGAATCCTTTCACTTATACGAATTTACACGATCGAATTTACACTATTTTTTGCCAGCACGCCTCCCTAGCCAGTATGTGTGCAATTGTGTTGCCCCTAGCTGTTATCAGATTTTTGAACTCTGTTCCTCTTGAGTGAAATAGACTGCTCTTGCTCTATCCATTTTGTAATTAGGTGAGTAAAATGACGCGATAAACGGCCCTTTCACGTGAACGCGCGTTAAACCTAAAGCGGAAAACCTGGCTCGACTAATCGAGTCCTAAGTGAGTGTCGTAGTACCATTTAACTCTGATCACGAGTTGCGTCTCTGTCGATCCAGGTTTTCCCCAGAAAGCCTGGGTATGTTCAGCGAGGTTCGTAGTGCACCCCACTGGCCCAGTCTGACTGGACTCTGGGGCCGGGTGAGGCTGCACACCTGTTGTGCATTGAGAAATCAGTGTGCACAGGTTAAAGCAGACATCGCCACCACACACACACACTCTGGGAGGTCTCCCACATGTCAACATGGAGCACCGGGCCTCGTGTCATTAACTACAAACTTTTGCAATAGACCTTGGTCTTTCAACACCTTCCTTGTCTGGAGGAGCCGAATAGCGATCACCTAGGTGGAGTGTGGCCGCCACCTAGGTGTGTGAGTGTAGCACAGGCATTGCTACGGCCTCATTTGGTTGCACCCATTGTAACGACATACTAATTACAAAGTATATTGGATGCAACATTCGTTTTAAACTCAATGTGTCATGTAGGGTCCAGGGACCAGGGATAGGTCAGGTGACCAGCGTCAGGTGACCAGGCGTAGGTCAGGTGACTTGGCGTGGGTCAGGTTGACCAGGATGACTTACGGGGGACTCTGCCGGAGTGCCACGGGACGGAGTTGGTGACGTAGTCCTGCTTATAGGCGCTGATGATTACCCATGTTGCTAGGCGGTAGGGGAAGGTGACCCTGAGCACGCCGTCTGGCCCCGCCCTGCTGGAGGCCAGCACGGTCTGGTTGCCGTGGACGACCACCTGTGCATCGGACAAAGGTGAAAGGTCGCTGTTGTCGAAAACCTGCACCTGTATTTGGACCTCTGCAAGAAAGAAGGAAACACAATGCTGTTTTTAAAAACACAAAACGCCTTCTGCCTGTCAGTACAGAAAGAAGATATAGGAGGACAAACATAAAGAAAACCAGGAGAACAAGAGAGGATTACTATTCTGTAATCCCTCATCCTGTCATAGAGGAAGGATCTTGAAGCAAGAGCAGGGATGTTTGTCGACCAGCACCACTGTTCTGCTGCATGCAATGCCACAGTACATCAGCATCAACACAACTGACGATTTTACACCTTACATCCACCACACACACACACACGCATGTATGTGCGCACACGCACACACACACACACACACACACACACACACACACACACCCTGGTGGAGGCTTCCTATGTGTCATTCTGGTGATCTCAGGATGTCACCAGACAACAGGATGTGGGTCAGACCATGGATATTTCTATGGAGAGGCTGGTAGCGTCCGAGGGGGGGGGGGGTCTTTATCTGTCTGTCTGCCTTGCAAGTCGGTCTCTCTCTCTGTATTTAGATAGAAGTCTGTGTGTCTGAACTCTAGCAAGATGTTGTGAATACTATGTACTTGATGACTTGCTAATAACGTCTCCAACACCACAGGAGACCAACAGCAGAGAGTGTGTGTGTGTGTGTGTGTGTGTGTGTGTTCTAATAAGGGCTCTATTGTGAGCAGTGAAAGGAGGACTTCCTGCCTCTTAATATCAACCAACGTTTCCTGGAGTCAAACCAAACAAACCCACTGTATTTAAGCCTTAATAATAATCATAACAATAAATAGAATATGATATATATATATTGATATCAGAATCAACAACATATCTCCCTTTATCTCTTCCCATATCTCCTTTATCTCTTCCCATATCTCTTCCTTTAAAAAAGAACGGATGGCAGAAGACTGTGAAGACTGTGATTCGCTGAAACTTGTGTGTTCACACAAGCTTCATTCAAAAGGAGCACAACTTTATAAATGGGTTGGTTGGGCTCAACCTTATAAAACAAGCTCATTTAAACAAAATGACAGCTGAATATAAAAACAAATACATAGCTTCATTCCTAATATCTAGAGCTAGAACTTCAAGCTCCACTGTCTCTTCACTGCAGAGGCTGTAATGATCTTCGGTCGGTCTCGGAACGACACCAGTACATGATGTTCATCCTTCATGATACCGTTATCGTGGGTCCGGGTGAAGCCCAGTTATAAACCGACCATTTGCATGCAATAATGACTACATTGGAACACCAGTAGACACAATGGGCATAAGAGCAGACGCGTTCTGCAGTCAAGAGAGGAAGAGGCTCCCAGGCCTGATGGTGGAGCTGAACAAGGGGACCGGGGCCTCCCTGTCTCGCTGCCCTCGGAGCAACCAGCCCCATGTCATCGAAACGGGAGCCGTCCACACACCCAGCAGACACGCAGGCCTACATTTGAGACTTCGCGCAGCAGACATCACGAACACCTTGAACAAAAGCACTGAGTTTATGGTAATGAGGTGTTGATCTGCGAGTCGATCGCGAGCCAAACCCCACGGCAGCCCATACGTAACCTGGGTGGTCGACGCATCCCTTCCTTAGAAATGCCGATTTGCAATGCGGGTAAGCTTACAAACGCTGATTCGTGATGTTTTGCGACAAAGAACAAGTACAAGATCGCAACCACTCCCATCTTGTCATTGTGCTGCATCCTGCATATGGCGATCTTACCAAACGCTCCCTGATCTGGAAGAGATTTGGCGGCCGCCTCCCAGACCGCAGAGAACGAGACGAAGAGGAGCAAACGAGAGATGGAGTTGGCCGGCATCCTTGCGACTACATCTCTAGTCCCAGGTCAGTGGCCAGATGTCCATATTCCTACTCGATCTTGATCCAAGGAATAGTCAGACATGTTCCGAACGCCTACTCATGGATGCAGGAATATCGGGAGAAACGCTGCCGACTCCCGTCTTTAGGTTTCGCCTTGTTTTTATTGTCGAGGTGAGAAGAATGTGGTTCTGTCGCCCTCTGGTGGTGAGAACAAGAACCGTCTCGAGTCGTCTAGTGGTCGGACCAGGAACAGCAGCGACACCGCTTTATTAATATCCATTGCATTTTGTTGTTTTCATAACATTATATTTTACAATAAAATAGTCATAATAATAATCATCATATACAATTATATAATATTATTTAGTGTACTATATTATTGTATATTGTAATGTTATGTAGTGTAATGTAAATAGAAGTGTGCCAAGTAGTCCCTTAAAATATTCAATAATCAATATTGTAGGCTTCTAAGACAAAGTGTTTGAGTAAAAGTGTGTTAGTTATGAGTGTTGTTAGTTATGAGACGGGTGTTCTGGCCACGGTAGGAGAATTTATCCATAAATAATAAATAATAAATCAGTTTTTTTCAAAAGGTTGTTGTTAGAGTGTTGCGTCACCAGGGGGCAGCAGATAATCACACAATATGTTGAGGGAAACGTGACCTCTGTGTTGAAAGCTACGTTTTAGAGTTTAGCATAATCAATACAATTCATTATGAAATTCTGGAAACTTATATATATAATTGTTTTAAATTGTGATCAAACTGTGAAAAATCTCCCAACAACATATTACTTATTATTTTCAGATTCAGATATTTTCATGAGACCACACACAAAAACTCACAAGCAGACACACACCAAACACCCACCTGCTCCCTATGTAGGTGTAAAGTATGTGTATGTATGTATGTATGTATGTATGTATGTATGTATGTATGTATGTATGTATGTATGTCATGTATGTATTATGGCACCCATTGCACTCTTGACCATCCCTGGAAGGAGGGATCCCCCACTCTGCGTTCCTCCTCAAGATTTCTTCCTTGCTAATTAAGGGAGTTTTTTCTTGCCCTCCGGGGGTCTAGGGTCAGCAGGGGGTCATATATATACAGCGTGTTGAGCCCTTTGAGACTACCTGTTATTAAGGGCTATACAAATACAATTGAATTGAATTGAATTGAATAAAGAGCACATGCTAAGGTTACGAAAAACAAATCTTATTTCATGGGATTATAAAAGAAACATACTTATGAATATTGTATTCAATTTCTGCCAAGTCTGTTCTGCTAGATGACATTAAATTCTACATGCCGCTTTAAGCATAAAACATAATTTATGGAACCCCATAAAGGTTACATAATGAACCTTTTTTGCAGTGAAGGTTATTTTCATGACACAAAATAATTAAAATTAGAACCTTTTATTATTATTACTATTATTACAATATATTATTATTATTATTAATATTATTATAATATATTGAACTTTTTAAAAATCCATTGCAGTAAACACCCTCCCCTCGCCTCCATCCTCATTTTCACCCGGCTGGATAATAATAGGTCATAGGTCTCCCGGGGTCCTTAAAGAATAAGTAGGAGAGAGTTAGCATCCAGTATTTATGATGCATCTTCTCTCAAAGCACCAGCACAATCACAAGGGCATTTCCTAGACTGACAGAGAGACAGGTCAGGCCTGAGTGAGTGAGTTAATAGGCCTGTCTACGTGCATCTGCGAGATTTACTTTCATGTTAATACAGAATTACTTGCTTGTGTCATCTTTGCTCAAAACTTTAAGCTCTAAAGTATGCTGAAAAAGAAGAAACAATAGAATCACTGCATAGTATTTCCATTATCATCAAAAAGCCACAAGACTATAGACTATTAAAGTTTATTTTGAGAAAGTACACTCTAAAAAGTAACTCAGAGGGCCTTTTAACACCACTTGATTTAATACATGGACGCAAGTTAAAAATTGTAATTAGTTAATTTAAATAAACCTTCTAAGTTGCAAACTTAATTTAAAAAACTTAAAGTTGTGATCAAATAGTAATGTTGGTAATTACATCAAATTAATTTTGTATGTAATTTATACTCAAATTTCATTGTTGGTGGGTTTAAAACAAAATTCAAGTTGTTGTAACAACTTGAATTTGCTTGATAACTTAATTTTTCTCAACATTGACTTTACAAGTTTAAGTTCCCTCCCCCACTCAACGTGCCTGGACTAGTTCTGAGTAGAGACGACGTGTTAGGAGGCTGAACAACCTTGATAAAAGAAACATTTCATGGTGAGTAAAATTTAATTCTAATAGTTCTACTGAAGTATTGGGTTTACATTTGTTTCATTCAGCCTGTGTGCCCAGCAAGAGAGAGCTGTTGGGAAAAGGATTATTTACATTTAGCTCATTGAATGCGGCCGCCAGCTACATGGTAATTAGCTGGCGGATACTTCATTAAAATACTTACTTACTCTATCTTACTACAACCTTTAGTTGTAGTAAGTATATAAATATATCTTCTTATTTTTAAGGAATTTTTATTTGGCAAAAATTTCAATAGCGTCGCCATTATTGACTCTATAGCCCCAGAACTTGTTCCATATAGGCATGGCCTCTATTTGGAGCTCTAGTGTCAACAATGGCGACGCTATTGAAATTGTTGCTAAATAAAAATTCCTCAAAAAGAGATGTATTTTTCAAAACTAAAGGTTGTAGTAAGACCATATAGAGGCCATGCCTATATGGAGCAAGTTTTGGAGCTCTAGAGGCAATAATGGCGACGTCGTTTTCCGTTTTGCACTTTGCAGATGGTCCCTAAACTCGGCTGAAAGCCGACAGCTCATAGAAGCCAATGCAATTAACCGTTCGCTAAAGACGGCTTGTTTGGATGAAAACAAGGTTGTAGTTGGTTCTCTAGGTTACTACATTTAGCTAGAAGTGTCATTTGTGTCGCAACGATGTTTCACTGATGATCTATTGAACCGCAAACTCAGAATCTGCCAATTTCTTTCCATCTTTACGGAAGTCCAGCCAGCCACGTTATTGATGAATGAGAGGGGTGATCCTGATGTCGTAGGCCTAATTACGAGATATTTTCTCATAATTACGAGATCCTGATGTTGTAATTACGAGATATTTTCTCGTAATTACGAGATCCTGGTGTGCTAACGGCTACATAACGTGTGAAACTTTTTTTTTTTTGGTGAATGCTCAGCGCCATCGTATATATGTGTTGTTCCAAATTGTGGTTTGATGTTTCTGTGAGAGGAATCAAAGAAGTAAGCAAACTATTTATTTTATTTTGTCTGCCTGTTTAAAATCTGGAGAAACATATTTTAGTCATGTGATTGTGGTTTAACCGTGTAACCACCAGCTACATTCTAATGGTACCCCACTGTCACAACCACAATTAATTTTTAGTTTTGTGTTTGTTGTATAGCTGTGTTTTTCCACTGAGGGCAAAGTGTGGTTTGATGTTCCTGTGAGAGGAATCAAAGAGTCAATCAAATTTATTTTATTTTGTCTGCCTGTTTAAAATCCGGAGAAAGCGATTTTAGTCATGTGTTTGTAATAGCCATGTGACTGTAATGATGTAATCTTAAAAGACTTTGGACAATCTAATCAGATTTACATTTTGTAAAATTTCCCATTGTTTTCAAAGATGGGTTTTGAGTGCAAACTGTGTAAATTTGAAACCTCCACACAAACTGGGTTGCTACGGCACTACAGGTTACGTCATGGCCACGGTGGGGAACGTCTGCCATGTATTCACCAAGACTGTTTTTGTTCATTTAAAACATGGGGTAGCCTTAGATTACATCTGTCAAGACAGCACTCGCATGAAGCTCAGCAAAGTGTCAGATCAGAAACTCTCTCCTTCACTTGCAAGTGTTGTAGCACTAGTGAAATATCAACAGAGAGAGAGCTCTTTGAGCACCTTGGTCGACATTTGAAAAAATTAGAGTCTGTGGTATGTGTGTTTAAGTGTGTTTATGTGTGTTGTGTTTAAAAACTGCAATTTATTATTTTATTATTTTATTATTATTAAAAATATTATTATTACTATTTTTATTATTTATTACTATAATTATTTATGAAACATTTGCCTCCCACAAAAGCAGAAAGCACATTCCTCACACACTGCAAGACTTAGACTTAGAATGCATCTTCTTCAAATGCAGATGGCCACAGTGATATGGAGGTTCAAGATGTTGAAATTTCTATGACTGATGATGGTGATGATGATATCAAAGAGTTACAAAACCTCCTTGAAAAAAGATTAGCATTGTTGTTTCTAAAACTGGAGAGCATATTTCATTTCGGCCAAGCAGTGTTTAAAGCCAGCTCTGAGAGGAAACTGCATTTTTCACTGAATGTTGTTATTATACTAACAAACATTTTGTGTGATGCAGGTTCATAAATGTCACAACCAGCCAATCTCAGACTGATACTTTCAGACCATAATGTTCAGAAACTGACATTACCATCTGGAATCCCAGGAACAGTTGAAGAGCTCAATTGTTGAAGTTACATTTGGGATTCCTTGGGATTTCTGTCTACATTTCAAGGATGCTGACTTTGGAAACAAATTTTTCTCTTTGGTTTCAACAACTTGCATCGTGGACAAGGACACTATCAAGGTGGTGTATATTGATGCACCTCCAACTGTAACTCTGACTTTAACAGATGTAGACAGCTCCTCAGCAAGTATTTCTGATTGTTCGCCTCTGCCTTCTGATGATGTCTGCTCATCTGCATCCTCCCATGACACGTCACCTGTTTCTCCAAGACCTATGACTGAAATCCCCGCCCAGCGGTCAAAGGGGTGGCCTGCAGAATTTCTAATCCCTCGTTTCTCTGCCAACACAGAGATTCTGCTTCAGTCAGGCAATGAAAAGTTCAGTTGTTCTGGGATTCTTTTTGGTACCAATGATCTCATCTCACTGCTTCCAGACATTCTGGGAAATTTAGCTGAGACCATATTTGAGTACACAGCTTATCCATCAAGTGCCAATCTAAGTCAAGTAGCAGGGGCCTTGGTCAAAAAACATCCCTGCCTCAAGGAGCCCGGGTCCTTCAATGGATGTTATGGATGGATCCAACGGCTCAAATATAAAATGAACAACATCAGGTCCAAACTTCGTGGGACTGGCTGCCCAGAAATTGTGGTTAACTCACTGAAGAGGAAAGCGTCACATGAGCAGACTCCTGCGAAAAATGTTAAAAAGGCAAAAAAGGCTGAAGTAAATTACTTACCTCCTCACCCACAAGGTGAAACCAGTGAAAGTTTGGAGAAAGAGAGAGAGGAGCTATTGTCTGAAGTGATGAAAAAGGATAATGGTCAGGTGGTTGCTGGAAAAATGGCCAAGACATTCTCTCTTCGGAGGCAAGAAGTCATATATGAGGCACCTGCAATCAGGGACTTCATGCAGCGCTGGCCTGCATTGTTTGATGCAATACAGGTAAACAAAACAAAAAAGTTTGTTAAAAGTTCTGTTACATTCTGTTACATATTTACTCACTCACTCACTCACTCACTCACTCACTCACTCACGTTCACAAAAATTTTATTCGGTCCTCATTAATACTATTGGATATGGTGTAGCTAATTATGTGCTTCATGTTATGCTCCACAGATAAATGATGAGTTCAAAAGAATAACCACAGTAAACCTGGAAGCGACTTTCATGGCCAAACTGGACCAGTGCACCCAGAAACTAATGGGTGTGGTTTCATCAAGAGGAGGAGCTTCAGGAGCAAGGATCAGGCAGATTAAGGACATGCTTCTTGAGGTATGGTAATTATTTAGAGTTTCTCTCTTTTTGAAATGCATTCTTGTAGATTATACTCATTTGAATACTATATCCTGACACCATCACCACCCTTT
This sequence comes from Micromesistius poutassou, assembly GCF_964030765.1. Lineage (NCBI taxonomy): Eukaryota > Metazoa > Chordata > Actinopteri > Gadiformes > Gadidae > Micromesistius > Micromesistius poutassou. The sequence continues at coordinate 13,152,253 of NC_140291.1, forward strand.
TTTCATATAGCACAACACAATTGAAATGCGGAGAGAAGTAGCCATCCGGTGCCTGGTTGTATACCTTGGAGAGAAAGAAGAGGATTTGTTCAAAGAGTTTGGGGTAAGTAATGTAATATTATGAAATAGAGACCTTATTGAGCATAGTCTAAACGCAGAGGCAGAAGATGGCTCCTGCGCTACACATTGCCAGTTCGATTTTTTTTTAAAGGGAAATTTCAGCATAATCTTAACCCAGGGTCAAACACACTGGGCTGGGACACTATTTGTATTATAGTACTAGTAATACTGAAGTGTGCTGTTGTGAGCATGTGGCTATCAGTGGCTTATTTGATCTCAGACTCAAAATCTAGGTTAAAATTAAGCTGGAATTTCCCTTTAAGTAAAATGTACTTCATACCACATCAGCATGGTAAATGACTGTTAAAGGGGAAATCCAGTGTAAAATGGTTCTGGGATATGTTTAGTATGATAACGAGTTCGAACGTTCAATGTAGAGCAAAAAAAACGCTATAGAACGCGAAGATAAGTTCGCTGTTTTTACCCGATTTGACCAAACTTATCTTTGCGTTGTATAGCCTTTTTTTTGCTCTACATTGAACGTTCGAACTCGTTATCATACTAAACATATCCCAGAACCATTTTAAACTGGATTTCCCCTTTAATAGCAATGTACAATTTACAATGTACAAACAATGAACAATTGACAAAAATGTACTGGTTCAGTTATTTTATGCAACCTGAAAAGCATCAAGAAAAATATCAAGATGTACAAACAAACTGAAGGTCAATTGTAAAACATGGAAGACAATAATTCCCTTTTTTTGGACAATGAAGAGTTCGAGACCAGCTTTGAAAGTCACGTGATGAAAATTGCCATCGCTGGAGACAGGTCTACCCCTGGATCAGATCACTGGATGGCAACAATTGTCGTGGAAGGAACCAAATGTTTGATTGAGAAGGATATTCCAAGGTCCTTGTTGATGGGCATAATTTATGCCCTCAACATCAGCTACTGCAAGAAACTTAAATACACTTTTGAAGTTTTTCAAAAGTTGTTCCTTGGCCTGGATGGGCTGAGATGCAGTGCTAAAGTCATAGGTCTGAAAAACACTATTTTCTAAAAATCTCAGATCCATCACTGTCACATTTTCTTCAGATGAAGCAACCAAAAAAAGTTTCTGTCAGGTTAGTTAAAGTTATGCTGTTCAATCCTGTTGTGACGACAACGTGGACAAAACAAAGGTCTTGTTTAAAGAAATATGTCCATATTTTAGCCCAAAGAGAATATTTTTGTGCGTGTGTTTTTTAAATTAATGATGTGGGCTTACTTGTGACGATTATACTTGTGTTACTATGCAGCTTTTAGTCACTTGCAGTCAGTCTCTTGCTGTAACACTTTGGAACACAAAGTTCCATGGCTACTACTTTTGCTGTTACAGTATGTATCCATGGATACATACATAATACATACATACTTTTCTTATTGCAATGCTCAAGTGTTTTTTATTCAACTGAAGAAGCAACAAGAAAATTGACAATGTTTCACTGTCATGTTAGTTAATGTTATGCTATATGTTCAATATTGTCGTGACAGTGGACAAAACAAAGGTGTTGAAATATTTCCATATTATATTTTATTATTTAGTTGTGACGATTATAGGCCTCTACTTACTCTTTTAGTCACTTGCAGCCAGTCTCTTGGCTTTTTCTGTTATGTATCTATGGAGGCAGCGATTTTGAGGTGGTCACAATAATATATATATGTATACATAATATATATAGATATGGTATTCAAGATGGTTAAGGAATACATAACACATAAGGAATGCTTTTGTCACTGAGGAGCAGTTGAAATTTGAGTGTTTTTTGAGAGTTTATTTCAAAATAAAAAAAAAGAAGGTAATTGCAAAAGCAGTGGTTGAACTGTCTTTCTTGAAAGCTATACATTACCAAAAGAAAAAAAAAAAATCTAATTGGAGCAACAGATTTTTTTATATTGTTGCTACTTAAAAAGTTGTGTGCATTATTATTGTAATTAACTAGACAACAAATAAAAGTACTTTATAATAATATGATAAAGCCAATTGGAGTAACTTAATTTTTATGAGTTATCAACTTAAAAACTTGCCTTTAGGCTAACCGTTATTAAGTAAGCAGTACTTAATAGAATCTTTGACTGAAAAGGAAAAGCTAATTTGCCCAAAGTAATATAGTTCAATGTAATTTCAAATTAAGTTGTCACAACTAAGAAAGACTAATGGAAACTGTTGCATTGATTTTTTTTGTTGAGTCTAAACATTTCTTTTTAGAGTGTACAATCTCAGAAAAAGGTTTAATTAAAAAAACTAATTGATTTAACCTTTTACTCAGGAATCGTTCTGCCCAGAAGAACTCAACCCCCATGTTCTACAAAGAACCAATTTATGTTGGTATTTACCACGCAATATAAACTCTCCTGGTTTCTATTGAGTGGTTTCAATTTGTCTTCAAGTTTAAAGTAGGTATTTAGTATTAAGTTGTGCCGTATTTAGGTATTAAAGTATTTTGTTTCATCAGCATGCTTTTTTGGGGTTCAATTTTCACGGTTGCCATGGTTACGTGTAGTTATCGAATTACAATAGTAATTCAGTGAACCTGAGTTAATGTACTAATGCACTATTCCCTTGCTTTCTATTCATTACTTTTTTCTCTCCCTCCCTCTCCCCCACATTCTGTCAAACTCTGTCTAACTCAGTGACTCCCTCCCTTTCTCTCTCTCTCACTTTTTCTCTCCCTCTACCTCTCCTCCTACCACTCAGTCTCCTACTCTGACTCTCCTGTGACTCTCTCTCTTTCTTTCCCTCGCTCTCTCTCTTAAACACACATTCATTACAGGAGGGCTGTTGAGGGAATGAGAGAGAGAGAGAGAGAGAGAGAGAGAGAAACAGAGAGCGAGGGAGAGAGGAAGAAAGAGAGAGTGAGAGAGAGAGAGAGAGAGAGAGAAGGGGAGACCTCCTCTCCTCCTCTGTGTGTGTGTGTGTGTGTGTGCGCTGAGCTTGGGTGTCTCCGTCTCTCTGCATGCCCGGTCACTCGTGTGTGGAGGAGGACGACATCACGCACATCACCGGCGTGTGTGTGTGTGTGTGTGTGCTCACCAGCCGCCATCGGTGGTGTCTCCAGCAGCCTGGTGTGGTGTCGGGGGCCCTGGACTGGCAGGGGGGGGGGGGGGGGGGGGGCTGGCCGGGCGGCGGAGGTATTTTTAGACCCTCTGTCTTTGATTAAAAATACGTCTCTCTTGTGGTGACCTTCACACCTGCTGCAGATCCCTGTGGAACGCTGCCACGCTGCAGAGCAGGGGGAGCAGGTCGGGAATCAATCCTGCGGGCGCGACGGACGGGCCCTGCTGCAGTGCTGGCGGAGGCTGGCCAGGGGGCGGGGGCCAGGGGGGGCCTGGGGCCGCGACAGCAACAGCAGCAGCAGCGTCGCTAGGTGCTACTGATGCTGCCGTTTCCAGCGCTGCTTAGCATATTGGCTTCGCTAGCCACACGCCACACGCTGTCAGAAGCAAGGAACCTGTCCTGCAAGACCACACCGGCAGGTAGACAGGTAGATAGACAGACAGACAGACAGACTGACAGATAGACAGATAGATAGACTGACAGATAGATAAATAGACCAACAGACAGACAGACAGATAGATAGACTGACAGATATATAGACAGATAGATAGACTGATAGATAGACAGACAGACAGACAGACAGACAGACAGACAGACAGAGATAGATAGATAGATAGATAGATAGATAGATAGATAGATAGAAGGATAGATAGACAGATAGACAGACAGATGTGTGTGTATGTGGGGGGGGGGGGGGCTCTAAGCCCTGCCTGGCCTTGATGAAATGTTTCCAGAAATCTCTGTAAGTCACTCTGGATAAAGAAGGTGGGACCAGCGACAGTAAAATGAAGTCCTAGTAATAAAGGGATGAAGCTCTCTCTGGTGACCAGGATGATCCGCTAACACCTCAAATGAAGTAAAGCCTGCTTCCAGCACACTCCCTGAAATCCTGTTCCATTATCCACGTGTGAAATATGTGACATTTAACATCCATCTGGCTGCCACTGTCAGCACCTGCCGCACATCTGAATGACTTACCGAATAATCAGAATCAATTTGTGTGACGATTGAATTAGAGATGGAGATAAATACCAAGACACTACCAAATAAAAAATCATTGCACCAGATGAACAAGATAATTGCTAGATTAGCAATATAAACACAAACACACTTCTAAATCCTCTAAACGGCTCAATCGGGTAATTTGGGATTCATTTACGGGACGAAAAAAAGCGAGCCTCTAATAGTGATGACTAAACAAACGGTCCTTAAAAGCATTTCCGTGTGTCTAAGGAGCGGCGGCGGCCAGCTGGGAGCTGCGGGCTGCTGCCATGCCCGGGTTGTCTTTAGAGATGCGGTCTCCTCCATCACTCATAAAATCAATGAGGCTACATGGAGCACTGCGCTCTGGCCGATAACTCACCCCCTCCTGTCACGCTCCGGAGAGAGGTCCTCACATTCAGCCGGGCAGCTGCTTCCACGCGGCACACGTCTGATCAATCTCTTCTCCTTTTCAATCTGGTGTTCTCTGCGTTAGTCTGCAGTCCGTCTGGACAATACTTCTTATTGCAGAGCAGATGGATGCTTCTGGGTTCAATGGTGTGGGGTGTGGCGCGTGCACACCTGTATGGCGCGCACGCACACGCACGCAGGCACACACGCACGCAGGCACACGCACACATACGCACGCAGTCAGGCAGGCACAGACACATACAAGACACACACACGCACGCACGCACACATCGCGCACACACACACACACACACACACACACACACACACAAACCCACAAATACATGTTGGGACACCTTGTATAAATATAAACATGGACACTGCCTTTTTCTAGGTCAACATATCCCAGGTGATGAAGAAAACCTGGACCTGAAAAGGTGAGATTACCCAGAATGCTCTATTGTTTCCATTTATCCTTGTATCTAAGACTCTGGCCTTAGGGGTGGTCTGTGGGCTAGGCTGGTTTCTGGACTGCTGGGGTTACTGACCTTGCGGACTTGTGGACTGGAACCAGCTGCAGCAGGAAGCATCCACTCTGTCCAGCCTCACTGGGTCTGACAGTCGGAAAGACAAATGATCTCCCATGAAGTCCCATCGCACTGGAGCAGAGCTCACAGGCTTCACCAGCCAATGAGCTGCTGAGCTGCTATGCTGGGAAGCAGACCACCAATACCATAACAAATACTATAAATACTATACTACTACTACATATACCATGAATAGTATACTACTACTGCGACTGATACTACTAATGCTATACTACCACTACAACTGATACTAGTAATACTATACTACTACTAAAACTCATACCACTAATACTATACTACAGCTGATACTACTTAAACTATACTACCACTACAACTGATACTAGTAATACTATACTACTACATATACCACAAATACAATACTACTACTAGAACTGATACTACTTATACTATACTACCACTACAACCGATACTAGTAATACTATACTACTACTAAAACTCATACCACTAATACTATACTACAGCCGATACTACTTATACTATACTACCACTACAACTGATACTATAAATACTATACTACTACTACATATACCACAAATACTATACTACTACTACAACTAATAATAATACTATACTACTACTTAAACTCATACCACTAATACTATACTACTAGTACTACTACAATTCATACCACTAATACTATACTACTACTACTACAGCTGATACCACTAATACTATTCTACTACTACAGCGGATACCACTAATACTATTCTACTACTACAGCGGATACCACTACTACTATATTTCTACTACAACATATACCGCTAATACTATACTACTAATACAACTCATACTATTTCTACTATACTACTACAGCTGATACTACTAATACTATACTACTACTACAACATATGCCACTAATACTATTCTACTACTACAACTATACAACTAAGACAACATACTGTATCCCACTCACACTAAACTACTACTACAACTCATACTACTACTACAACTAATACTATACTACTACTACAACATATACCAATAATAGTATATTACTACAACATATACCACTAATACTATACTATGACTACAGCTGATGCTACTAATACTATACTACTACAACTCATACTACTTTTCCTACTACAGCTGATACTACTAATACTATACTACTACTACAACTCATACCACTACTACTATACTACTAATACTATACTACTACTACTACTACAACTGATACTACTAAAACAATACTACTACTACAACTCATACTACCACTACTATACTACTATTACAACATATAACACTAATAATATACTACTACTACAACTCATACTACTAATACTATACTACTACTACAGCTGATACTACTAATACTATACCACTACAACATATACCACTACTATTATACTACCACTACAACTGATACCACTACTACTATACTACCACTACAACTGATACCACTACTACTATACTACCACTACAACTGATACCACTACTACTATACTACCACTACAACTGATACCACTACTACTATACTACCACTACAACTGATACCACAACTACTATACTACCACTACAACTGATACCACTACTACTATACTACCACTACAACTGATACCACTACTACTATACTACCACTACAACTGATACCACTACTACTATACTACCACTACAACTGATACCACTACTACTATACTACCACTACAACTGATACCACTACTACTATACTACCACTACAACTGATACCACTACTACTATACTACCACTACAACTGATACCACTACTACTATACTACCACTACAACTGATACCACTACTACTATACTACCACTACAACTGATACCACTACTACTATACTACCACTACAACTGATACCACTACTACTATACTACCACTACAACTGATACCACTGCTACTATACTACCACTACAACTGATACCACTGCTACTATACTACCACTACAACTGATACCACTGCTACTATACTACCACTACAACTGATACCACTGCTACTATACTACCACTACAACATATACCACTACTACTATACTACCACTACAACATATACCACTACTACTATACTACCACTACAACTGATACCACTGCTACTATACTACCACTACAACTGATACCACTGCTACTATACTACCACTACAACTGATACCACTACTACTATACTACCACTACAACTGATACCACTACTACTATACTACCACTACAACTGATACCACTACTACTATACTACCACTACAACTGATACCACTGCTACTATACTACCACTACAACATATACCACTACTACTATACTACCACTACAACTGATACCACTACTACTATACTACCACTACAACTGATACCACTACTACTATACTACCACTACAACTGATACCACTACTACTATACTACCACTACAACTGATACCACTACTACTATACTACCACTACAACGGATACCACTACTACTATAGTAGTAGTGGTATCAGTTGTAGTGGTAGTAGTAGTGTAGTATATACACTACACTGCTGCAGGTCTGATCCAGGCCCCGGCTGCTCTGCTGGTCCTGGCCTGGTCCGGTCCCGCTGGCCCTTCCCTGCTTCTAATTGGTGGCGTCAACCCTACCCCCGCTGGTCCCAGCGTGCCACGCTAAGGACACGCCCCCCCCCCTCACAGGAGGCTGAGTATACAAGGGGGAGGGGTGAGGGGGGAGGCTGAGGGTGGGGAGGGAGGGGGGCTGTCACTTTGGATTACAGCATCTTGTGAATTAAAGCTCTTTGCATGAGAGTTATGGGGGTGTGGGGGGGGGGGTATTAGGCAGTGTGAGTGTTGATGAGAGAGCACAGGGAACAGGAGGCACCATATAACGCCTGACCGCACAGCAGGGGACCCCTTCTCTGGTCTCTCCTCTCTAATCTAACCTCCTGTGACTGGTCTCTCCTCTCTAGTCTGTCATGTCTGGTCCCTCTTCTCTAGTCTCTCCTCTAGTCTCTCCTCTCTAGTCTCTTCTCTAGTCTCTCCTCTCTGGTCTCTCCTCTCTGGTCTCTCCTCTCTAGTCTCTCCTCTCTGGTCTCTCCTCTCTGGTCTCTTCTCTCTAGTCTCTCCTCTCTAGTCTCTCCTCTCTAGTCTCTCCTCTCTAGTCTCTTCTCTCTGGTCTCTCCTCTCTAGTCTCTCCTCTCTGGTCTCTCCTCTCTGGTCTCTTCTCTCTGGTCTCTCCTCTCTGGTCTCTCCTCTCTGGTCTCTCCTCTCTAGTCTCTCCTCTCTAGTCTGTCATGTCTGGTCCCTCTTCTCTAGTCTCTCCTTTCTGGTAACGCCTCTAGTCTCTCCTCTGTTCTCTTCTCTTCTCTTTACTCTCTCTCCTCTGATATCACTTCTAGTCTCTTCTCTCTGGTCTCTCTGGTCTCTCCTCTCTGGTCCCTCTGGTCTCTCCTGTGTAGTCTCTAGCGGGTCACAGAGGCCGCCCCCCCAGGCGGTGGATCAGATCCCGCTGAGCCGGCGGTTCTGTGGTTCTGCGAGGCCAAGAGGACAGAGGCGCTGGCAAGGTCAACCAAGCAGAGGGTGGGGGGGGGGGGGGGGACGCTCAGACCCTGAGAGCGGTGACTCCCCAGGGGGCCGCAGGGTCACCCAACCCAAACAACACACAACACAGAGGGCTCCAGCCTGGACCCCCCAAAACAACACATAACACATTGCAACCAATGCTAATTACGTTCATCTTGGCCAGTGCTTTCTGTATATTCAATAGTTTATTTTTAGCTCTAGGCTCCTACGGTCCTGTAGTCTATGTTCTGTTGTGAAACTGGGGTTAATGATAGGAGCCTACATCTTATCTTAACTCTACGACCAAATAGTCCTACACTAACATAAAGTACCCTCAGAATCAGTATAGGCTTATAGCTGTATACTAAACAATGCAATGCCTTTATTATGGGTGATTTGGCCGCGGTCGGTGAACATACACCTAGCCCTCCATGCCGTCGCGGGGTTCTGGGGACAAACTGCGAACTGGTATCGAGACCAGTTTGGTCTGTTTGGTGGGATTTTTGTTATCGATGAAAAGGCCTTTGACTCGCGTTGAACACGTGCCCCAAAAACAACACACACACACACACACACACACACACACACACACACACACACACACACACACACACACACACACACACACACACACACACACACACACATTTAGATCGCGGGATGCGCATTGGAGACGCTCTCTCACCCTGAATCGTCCTCCACACGGGGACGTGTTCTCAACTTTCCCCGCGCCAGCCAGCGATCTACACCGGAGAGGGTTCAGGGATCAGGACCGGTCGTGACGTCACGAGCTCCGAGCGGCGGACCGTCCGTCGTTATTTAGCGCGCCGCGTCCCGACCGAGTGACAGCGCGTGGGCGGCGCTGCCGGGAGACCCTCTCTCTCGTACCGGTGGTCGAGAGCCTCAGTTGTCAGGGAGGAGGGCGGTGGAGCAGCAGCATCATCCGGGTAACAGCAAATGGAGTGAACCACGCGTGTTAAAACACTTTATTAGTGGCGGTGGGTTAAAAGGCTCCGGATCGATAGGAGGGACGGCGCGTCTCCATAGAGGGTCTGGTTTCAGGTCCACCAGGGCAAAGTGACTGGCGGACTCGCGTTGAGTATTCATGAGGAGGCGAACCGAATGGAAAGCAGAGCGCATCTCCTTGGAAATACGAACAAGTTCATCTCCGATATGGCTCCGTGAGCGCGGTAAAGCCGTCTGGTTTCTCCCCGTGGTTGAAGGTTGGAGATTCTGAAGAAAAGTCTCGGTTGTGTCCCTATCTGCAGCGGCGTAGCTGCCCCGAGGGGGCCCGTAGGGGCCGGGGTAGAGGGGGGCTCGGACGGCTGTTTTGAGTTTTAATAATTAACACCAGAAAATGAAGAGTGATTTCACTGGGATTTACACTGCGAAGGTGATTACAAACCGGCGAATGCATGAAGCAACACTGAAATCGAGACTTTGTAAAGCAAGATATTTTTCTGTTGAAGTTGAAATGATGTGAGAGCTTCAGAGATGGGTCGCATGTGGCTCTTACTCGTCAAGGTGAGTGATTATCTTACTAGAGCATGAAGTGCTGTTGGTTTGTTGTTGTTGTTGTGGTTGTCCTGTGTTTTCGCTTTGCCAAACCAAAGATCATAACACCATAATACTAATATCTGTTGCCACAGAGTCCTGACCACTAAACGCATGGCGGAAACCAGAACCTGTCCAGATGAGTTATTGTCATTTCAAACCGCTTGATCCCGGCTTTCCTTAACCTCCTTTCATTTCTGCCTGCGGTCGAACAGATTGAATGTCCTTCAGTCAATATAAAAAAAGAGAAAGCAATTAGACCATTGCGTTTATTTTAAACGAATTGATTTTCCTCCATCACATCACAAAATCGTTCACTAACGTTGATGAATGAAAACCCAGATTTGTGTTTTGAGAGATTAAAAACACATCGCTGACGGAGGCTCCAAAAAATCCAATTGGGCAATATCTCTCACCAGACCCAGATACACTCTCAAGGATTCCTCCCGAGCAATCTCTCTGCGTGTAATAAATAATCCCACAACTATTCCAGCGTGCTGTCTGTCTGCACGGCTGGGGTCGGACGTAGGGAGATGAACATGTGAGAACAGTCAGGATCCCTTCACACTGTCCGGCATGCGCCTGACCTCCTGATTCAACATGCTCGGCCCCTGGATCAGTTCCCAGTGTGCTGGGTCAAAGGTCGATCTCACCCGACTGGCCCCTCTGTAATCAGCTGTAGATATAAACACACACACACTCACGCTGCCTGGGCCGCCAGATCTGGGCGTCCGGCCACACCGGGCTGCATTCTGGGTTGGCCCCGGGTACACCTGGGCCCTGGTACACCTGGCATGGCCCTGGGTACACCTGGCATGAGCCCGGGTACACCTGGCATGAGCCCGGGTACACCTGGCATGAGCCCGGGTACACCTGGCATGAGCCCGGGTACACCTGACCATGTAGCACAGTAGTATTCTACTGAGCTGACACATTTAGTGCGTGTGTGTGTGCCTGCTACCATGGAACCAGCCTGATATGGTCCATGATACCAGCCTCCTATAGTCCATGGTATCAGCCTCATATGGTTCATGGTCCCAGCCTCATATGATCCGTGGTACTAGCCTCCTATGATCCATGGTACCAGCCTCCTATATTCCATGGTACCAGCCTCATATGGTTCATGGTACCAGACACATTGACCATTGTACTGCAACCCATTAAGTATTTATGCTGGAATATATTCAATTCAAAGTTAGCATGGTTCATTTCTTATCTGTTCAAATAGTTTACTGTATTTGTTCTACAATTCTAGTGAGGTAGTTAATAGTTTCTATGTTCTCGCCGTATTCATGTGAGCTTCCTCCAACATCTTGCTGTATTCTTGTAGGTAGTAGGCAGTGTAGGTCTGAACCAGAACACTAACATCTTGCTGTATTCTTGTAGGTAGTAGGCAGTGTAGGTCTGAACTAGGCCTGCACGATAAATCGTTATAAAATCGCGATCTCGATTCACCCCTGTGTGCAATTTAAGATTTAAATAACTTTGATTCTCTTTTTTTTTTATGAGCCGACTGACACACGCTACTATCTTCTGTGAGTTTAAAAGCACTCCCAAGCGCTCTCTCCCTTCTAGGTTCTTACAAGGGCTTCACCCTCAGCCAATGACAAAGCGCCTTTTAGTCACGTGTTTCACTCGTAGAGCAATGAGCGCGGTAGTTCGGAAAGCTAGTGCAACTGCGACTGCGACAGGAGATAAACAGTGAACACAAAATGCATGTTGACCATGAGAACCCAGGTATGTGTGGCGAGAATGAGCCAACCTCTCAGACAGAAACGGAACTCGTTCCAAAAAAAGGCTCGCATTCGGTGGTGTGGAAGTATTTTGGATTTAAGCAAGACGACGAGGGTCAGTCTAATGTGATTTTCAAGGCATGCTTTGCCATCGTTGCAGCACTGCAAAGTAACACCACAAATCTTTACCAGCACCTCAAACGTCACCACAAAGTGCAATATGATGAAGCCGTACAAGGCAAGAAGTCGTCCGAAAGTCGTCCAACAACGCAGACATCTATTACTGACACCTTGCTGTAATATATTTCAGCCGTAATATTCTCACATAGCCACAGGGAGCAGCACCGAGCACATATAATGGTTAAGAGGTAATATTCTCACATAGCCACAGGGAGCAGCACCGAGCACATACGGTAGGGCTGCAACATTTGTGCATGGTCAGGGGGCGGGCTTTTAAAGCCACAGAACACTCCCACCTCTACCTGCCTATTTAAACTCGGACTCCGCTATCAGAGGGCAGAATCTCTTGGGCGGCGTATCGTAGATGTAAAGCTTAGAGACGCTCCGCGCGTGTTACATACCATTCCTCTCGTTTTGTTTCATAGACGATAGACAATAGACCAAAACCTTTACCAAATAAAGTGAGTTAAAAGCGATCCTGTCTCGGCGGCCTTTCCTGGATTAAAAACAACATAACATTGCACAATGCGACCCCATGGCCACGTAACTCCAGTAGGAGTAAGGGAATAACAGACGCAATTGCTTACTATCTAGCAAAAGATATGGTTCCAATAAACACAGTAGAACGTGACGGATTTCGAAAGATGATCCATACATTGGACAAACGCTACTCAATACCCTCCCGCAACTATTTTTCATCTGTTGCACTGCCAGCTATGTATAAGAAAGTGTGGGCTGTAGTCGAGGCAGAAGTGCAGGAAGCAGATTATTTTGAAGCAA
>NC_140291.1:13170130-13191093 GCF_964030765.1 Micromesistius poutassou
GTGTCCCGGCCCTGCCCAGAAATGTTCTACGGCGTCCGCTACAACACCACCAGTAAGCCCGGCGCTCTGAGCCAGCGCTCTGCTGACAATAAACTAAAAATACCCCCCTTTCTCCTGTGTTTCCCCAGGGGGCGCCTAGTTTATATAACTGTGTACACATAAATTAGCATGGAGCGTTGGAATTAACAAGACACATACAAGTGGAGTAAATAAGTGTGCACACAATATAATTATGGGTTCTGTGGGATAATGGAGGATTGCTAGGAGATAGAGAGTCTAAAGCGGAGTCTTGTCATGGCCGCGTTAAGATGAAATGCCTTCCTTCAAGTTGGGTTTAAGGAAGATTAAATGGGGCTTCATACTATTAGAGCTTTGATGCAGTGTTTATTGTGTACTTTGGTTAGATATGTGATCATAAATTATTTATTTTGATCGCCAAGAACCGTTTAACAGCGAGCTCCAAGCCAGCATGCATACGCATGCCAGCGCACATCTCCACATCTGAATAATTCAAGTCCAAATTGCTCTTCATAACTATTGAAGTCAATCTAAACAAGATCTGGGACAGAACTTTGCTGTGACTTATATGGAAATGTTATAGTGTTTCAGTCTCACAAAAATATTTCTTGTTTTATTTCAGGATTAGGATTTTGACAGTTGACGATGCAGATGAAAGATATTAATAAAGGTTTAGGTAATAAATCCAAATTTAGGCTGAATGAGTCATCAGGCTAAGGTTGGGCCCTCAGGGAGATTTCCCACCAGGTAGACAGGATCAAGACAGATGAGGACTGGCAGCCTTCAGGACAAGGTAGTCCCACTGCGTCTCAAGTTTGGACCTCATTCAAAGTACCAGTGAACCCACACTCAAGTTTTTTGTTTAGATTAAATTGTCTTCTATGATCCTAATCATACTCATCCATGATTTTCTGTCACTGTGAATAATAATGCATAATGCAGGGAAAGCGTTGTAAAAAAAACAATGTTTTTGCCAAGTTTGGCCAACAAGGTTTTAAAACATTGCGCACTGCACACAGAGGTCCGGTTCTCTCTGTGAGACGCCGGAGAGGGTAAGGCCAGGTGTGGACCTCTGGGCAGCCCCTACAGACCCAGCGCACTTCTACGACCCTTAACCTCAACGTGTGCTGTGCGTATAAGCTCATACTCAATGATGACTAGCCACAAAAAAGGACTGTCCGAGTTGGTGTGGGCAAATACCTCATCCCCATCCTAGGAACACATTTCTTATGTGTGATTGTGCTCAAATCTGGGCTGAAACAGGGGGTACACTTACACTTTGGCGCCCCAAGCCCACAGATCACAAATTACGGTTTATATGTCTGTAAAGGGCTCGAGTTTATTTTGGACACGAGAATACAGAAACATTATTTTGCGTGTATCCTGACACAGCCGTGTGCTTTGCGATTAAAAGATAATACAATATCAAGAAGATAAATATTAAATATTTTAAATATTTACTTTAAATATTATCAGTCCAGTCCACACACACACACATTTAGTCAAAGCAGCTGCAAACCGAAAAATGTTGAGCCCCGATATAAAAGTTCATAGTGTAGTCGTGAATGTATTTCCCACATGGCGGAAATACTGCATAAAAGTCAACCTCTTTTGCAAGGCTCCCTGGACTAGGGCCCCTGGAGGGTTCTCTGTCGGCTGGGGCCCACTGGGCCTTCTGTCCTCCGTTCGTCTCATTTGGCTAAACGAAAATGGCTCAGAGTGGTGCTCCGAGTGGCCAGGTGACATGCCTCCTGAGGGATTAAAACACATGGAGTGAATGAAACAATAATCCCTCAATGTTTTCCGCACAGCAGGAAGTCAGGGAAGATTAGAGGAGCGTTACCCGGCTCAGCTTCTCTTTGATCACTCTGGTTGATCCAAAAGTGCATGGCGACTAGTTGTCAAGTTGAGTAACGAAGGCGGTGACCAAGATAGCATCATTACCACTGACGAGCACTTGGTGCTGATTGAAAGGTTATGATCTCGCTCTGTGTTTGTAGGTGGTATTTTTAGCTTCCATTCATAATTAAGTATTATTCAATATTTCACTTGCCATCGAGAACAGCCGAGAGACAACGTAATCAAGAATTAAGATGTTGTGTGCGTCCCAGATGGGAGCTCATCTCTGATTCATCTCAGGGCGATGCTAATGTCCATGCAGAGATTGTTGCTCCCGCCATTCCTCAACTCCCCAACTCCCCAACATCTTTGATGATTTCATTGTTGATGCTTCCGAGATGCGAACTCTGAAACATTTGGCATGAGGCTTATGCCTGTAGCCAGCTATTAGGTCACGATGTCTGGACCTCTGCCACTTTTTAGAGGTAAGAAAACGGTATAATCAGCGGTTGAGAACTGAGACAGTCATTTCAAGAAGAATTCTGTATTATTCTGTTGTCAGAAATGCTTGCAGAATAAAATGCCTTAAATAACTTGACTCTAGACGTCATTCAGCAGCGTCAACATTTGGACAGTTGTAGCGACCACTCACGCCACTAGAGGCTGCTAATGGAAAAACGTAGTTTATCTTTAAGCGGTAATGGAGAAAATGATGCTAATGTTATTGTTATACATACAATTACGATAATAAATTGGTTATTAGTCACGTAATGTGTTACCATCAGGTTAGGTCATAGGCCTACGTATTAATTTTTCTTCATATGCATTTATTTATGATCCCAACCAGCCATTTTGGAAGGACAGAAGTAACAATTAGCATTTAGCAGTCAACAGTTAGCCCTAACAGTGAGCTCTTAGCAGTCATGTAGTTGTGCAGTCAGCACCTGTGAGCCTTGTTAAGTGCCTGAGCGTTAAGAGTTTGAATGCCAGATGTTCTGTCAGGCAGCATTCTATACAACAGGTGCCATCTGGTCAGGTGATCACGACATCATCAACTTCAAGGTTGTTTCTCTCAACAGAGGACAACAGAACACAGGAATAACAATTCCTGAGTCAATCAAGTAGGTTTTATATGTATAGCCCTTAATCACAGTCTATAACTACAGTTATCGTTATATGTCTTTCGTCTACATATATTAGATTAGATTAGATTAAACTTTATTGTCATTGCGCAAGTAAGGACAGCCAGTACAACGAAATGCAGTTTAACATCTAACCAGTAGTGCAATTATTATAAAGTGCTTTTCCTTATAGCAGTGCTTAAATAAAAATACATAAGACACAGAATGCAGATGATCATCATATAAGTCCCTTATTAAAGTGCATAGAGTTCTGAGGAATCAGACAGTCCATAGTCCATGTTCATTTCCTCCATCACTAACCTCGTAAAACCCAGTCTGTTTCTGAGGAGAGGGGGCATGAGAGGCAGCCTCCCCATGGCCTTCACTTTATGCTTTCTCCCTTTAAACCAGATTTTGATATTTGTGCACATTCCGAGGAATGCGCTTCTTAATCTCGGAGCGCGATGCCACTGATAAAGCTGAGGCATTCTTTTTATTAATGGTATGGTGAACTCACTCTCGACCGAAAGAGGAGACTGACGACGTGGCGACCCCAGACCACCGACCCCGACTCCCATCAACGGGCCCCCCACCAGCGCTCCGTTCCCAGTGCCTGAGGGCTTCCTGTAGGTCCCGACAGCAGGAGGCAAGGCCAGAGGGAGCAGGGAGACCCAGGTGGGCTGGGCCTGAACCGGGCACAGCAAGACAATCTCACAGTGCAGTTCACCTACTGATAGCTGATGAGGGCTTCTTCATTTCTAATGAATTACACTATAATACTAGCAATTTAATCTCACAGATACAGATTCAGATATCATATCTGACCTAAAGCTTACGTTTTAAGTTCCGTGTATATTTAAACAAACCTTCTATAGACAGACTTCTGGTTTTGGTGTAAGAATTTCAATATTTCCACGCAGGCAGAGCTCTGTATGCAGCACAGAGGGCTTTTGTGACGTATCGTGCAGGCCAATTATTCACTGTATCATTGCTATGCATCTATGAAACCGCTATGAACCCAGAGATGCTCTCCCTCCTCAAAACTATCAAGGGTTCTCAGGTCAAGTCCATTTTATTTGTTCAACTCTTAATAAAAGACCAAAGTCTCAAAGGGCTTCGGACCCTCATTACAGCACACCCTTCTAACACTTAGCCCTCTGAAGGACAAGGAAACCTCCCCAAACCCTGAGGGAGGAAACCTTGAGAAGGAACCCAGAAGAGGGATCCGTCCTCAAGGGTTTGGTAGGAGAGCGATAAGTGCTGAATGGCAGACCTATTATGGTAGCGAAAAACCAAACAGAAACAAAGGTTCAGAGATATCACGCAGTAACACTTAACAAAAAGGGTGCATTCATTTAGTAAATTAGTTAATGCAATGATAAGCATTAACTAACAGTTATTAACAGTTAACTAATGTTAAATTAACAGTTAACAGGTATAGGAATCATTTACTAATGGTGTTCATGTTTACTAATGGTGTTCATATTAACTAAGGTAATATGTTCATGTTTACTAAGGTATTCATTAATACATTATAAACCAGGGTTAACCCTATCCCCCACTAAGGATGGGAGATGGAACTACAATACTAACCCACTACCCCTAACCCTAACCCACTAAGCTAATGCTATATAATAAAGCTATTGCTATTACTGCATCAACCTAAATAAATGGTAAATTAATGTAGCCTTATTGTAAACTGATACCAATAATTGATAAGAGATTTGACAACTTTCTCCCAACAAATGTTGGGAGAAAAGTAAAACGTGGTATTTGGGTGGTGGAAGTCAAGAGAGAGAGTACAGTTCTACCAGCTCCCTGCTGGTCAAGTGGAGAACACACACTAAAACACACAGACTGAAAACAATAGTGGGTGATGATGCAAGGGGGATGTAGACAGAGAACAGTAGTTCAATCAGGAGAACTAGTATATCAGATGAACCACAACATTCATTGACAACACATCTGGAGATTAGACACCATCAAATTATTCTTTGTGGGGACGATGGATCCATGAAGAATGCCAGGAGATGAGTTGTATTGAACGTTTATTACCTTGACAAATGTGAACAGCACCTTATGATGGACAAAAGAGAATCAATACATGACATGAATGGATGCTTCCATGATCAGTGAGTTCAGAAGTCAATGCATCGTGGAACGCAAAAGTAGTGATGTTACTGGAAGCAGCAGAGTCGCTCAGGAAGATAGAACGCCAACAAGGGTTTAGAAAGAATTCCCAGCTATGGGAGACAGGAAAGCCATCAATGACTTTGGTAGAATTCCCAGCCATGGGAATTTAGCAGCTTGTGAGTGCCCAGCTATGGATAACTATATGTTTGGAATGCCTAGGGATGGAAGAACGTTAAACCAGCAATGCTTAGCAATAGGGTTAGATCGTCCAGCAAGGGAGAAGGCAGATATCGGGACCAGAAATAGTCTGATTGAACTAGTCTCATGAATCAGACTTCCAATGTGGGTGAATGGGACATTCACTTCCTTCTGCTTCATTCTTCGGACCGATCATGTTGCTGGAGGCTTTGATCTGTGGGGCATACTTGGCAAACAACAAATCCACCAGCAATGGTTACTCAAATAAAAAAAAATGTCTTTAAAGGTTTCAAAACACATTGTACGCTAGCCACTGTAGAAATACACAAGAATCCTCTCCTGAAACCTACATCCAGCTGGCCAATTGGATCTCTCAGGTAGGAGAGAAACAGGAAAAGCGTAGTTTCCAGTGGTTGGTTTCTGGCCCACTATTCTCCAGGCTGAGGTAGGCTCCACGATGTTTCTCCACCCAGAGGTTCATGTGCTAATTTCACTTTTTGACTGTGATCTTCATAACTTGCTTAGTGTGGTATGATGATAGACGCAACCATGTATGTAAAATTCTTTACATACCATGCAAGTCATTGAAATACCATTGAAATACCTGTGTGAGATGGTGATGATTAAACACAGCAAGCAGTCTTTCAGGTTCTGAAGAGCCTGGTCGCATTCCAGGGTCCAATCTGCCGCTGTCAACTTCCTGTTAGCATTCACACGTTTCTGTCCCCTCCCTTTGTGCGTCTTGTTGATCTATGCATCAGACGTTAACTGGAAGAGAGGTTTTGACACCTTAGAGCAGTTTGGAATAAAGTGTTGGTACAACATGACCAGACAGAGGAATGACTTGATATTTTTAGGGCTTGGAGTCCGGCCGTCTGGAAACAACAAGTCTGACTTGGACACCTCATGGCCTCCACCTTAACACGGTCTCTTGACACATGGTTACTTTCAATGACGTGGCCCAGGAAGTGGACTGATCGGCGCAGGAAGTGCCACTTCTTGGGACGCAGCTTAAGGTTGTGCACCTGCAACTGCTCAAAGCCCATCTCTAGTCTCTTCACAGCCTCCTCCTCACTAGGCTTGAAAACCATTGGGTCATCAAGATCAGACAGAGCATGGTATTATTATTATGTTCTGATCCCTAAAAATCATCATGAACATCATTTGCATCGTTATACTCGTGAAGGCCAACACTCCATGAGATTGATGCCCTCCTCAGCTGCTTTCCTGAAGATGGCAACCCACTCGTTGTCCTGGGCGACTTCAACATCCTGCCAAAGAAGTTTCACTGACCTGCATTAAGATACCTTTTCACCACCTTCGGCCTAACACTCTCCCCTTCTCCTCCCAACCACAGGGCCGGGAACGAACCTGTGAAGAAGGTTCGGTGCAGTACCTCGGCTCTCTCCGTTACCCACTCCCTGTGTCTGACCATCACTATGTTGTTTTCTCTCACCCCTTGAAGTCCTCCCTCCTCCGTACTCCCCATACTGTCACCAACCACTGTAACCTGAAATCTCTCTTGCCCTCTACTCTTGCCTCAAAAAATCTCTCAATAGTTACGTTTAACCATGCCACCACCTGCCCCCTTGACCCGATCTCCTCCTCCCTTCTCCAGGTCATCTCGAGCAACATCCTGCCATTCCTCACTATCCTCATTAACTCCTCCCTCACTTATTCCAGCGTCCTTCAAGACTTCTAGAATCAAGCCACACCTTAAGAATCTGACTCTTGACACCACTGCCATCTGGAACTACAGCCCGTTATTTCTTCTTTCATTCCTTTCTAAAACTCTGGCCATCAATAACCATTGGTTACCATCTCTCACAAAATGATCTGCTTGACCTCCATCAGTCAGGCTTCAAGACTGCACACTCCACTGAGACAGCTCTTCTCACGGTGAACTGTTCTCTGTTTTGGCACCGCAATGGTGTAATGAGCTCCCTGCTGATGTCGACTGCAGAGTCGCTCACCAGCTTCCGCAAGAGACTCAAGACTCAGTTGTTCAGAGTTCACCTGGACTCTGCATAGCCTCCCTCCTTACCTCCCATCGCCCTCCTCCTCCCTTACTCCCTTACTTATGTACGTTGTATATCCTGGCACTTAAAAATAGTACTTAGCATCTTTTTCTGTGAACATCCTGTCTGTACCAACAGTGATATATTGTTGTTTCTCTTTCTTCTGACAAATGTACTTATTGTAAATCACTTTGGATTAAAACGTCTGCTAAATGCCCTAAGGATAAATGTTAATGTAAGCGACGTTGACATCAGCTCTAACCATTTATGGACAGATCATTTGTCAGTCGCATCGCCACGGAAGACTTTGTTGAGCTGTGCAACGCCCACTGTGGTGCCACAAGCTCTGCACATCCACCATCCCCGCTCTGGTGGAGATACAGTGACTGTATCTCCTTTGTGTTTCTCCAGCTCTGTGATTAAAACACCTAGGTGTTTGAGTGTACTGTCTGTTTCACTAGACTGGTGATGAATGGGTGTAGAGCTGTAAGAAGCTTAGCTAACCGGTAGACTAACCCCACAGTCGTTAGTGCCTGCAGGAACCCTGAACCATAACCTGAAGAACCGACATAACTTGGCAGGGCTACTGAGCTAGTGTGCAAAAACACACTTTAGGACGTATATCGATGGTCCTTTGTTCTGTATCAGCATGTCTGTTCGTCCTGTCCTATCTACTCATCAGTATCACAAAACCAAAGATTAAAAACTGAATAATCAAAACTCAAAAAAAATTAAAAAAAATTAAAAGAAAAGTGACAGAATGACCCTGTGTGCAAAACAATGCACTTTAAAGCACAGAACCAGGGTAGAAAAAAACATATATTCAGTAAAAGGCTGGGGGCCAGTGCCAGTGATATCTTACTCCACAAAGGACTATCACCGGAGAAACCTGAAAGTCAGTAACATATTCAGACCGGCCCCCCTGCAGTCTAAACAGATGTAACCCTTCTATTCCAGCTTAATCTCAGCAGACTGAAGAGACGACTCGCAGCTCTCTCAGCTTCACAACATTTATTTCAAGCTGTTTAATAAACACACATATGTGGTTGGTGGTTATGATAAATTATTACAGCTCCTGCCCCAACTTGAATGAACTTGAATAAAAATAAAATCAACTGACTGAAGCTGTCACCATAGTTCCTGAGAACACTAGAGCACGAGATACAGCAGCTAGCCTTCAAACAGGCTAACAGGCCAGCAAACTAACTTCACTCGACAACAACCGAAATACAGAATGACATAAATGGCATAAAACGTTGATTTCCAGTTAAGTTCATTGTATCACTGGAGATCATCAGATTTCCGGGTAAGACAAAGATAGAATATTAAACTGTTCCCCAAATATATGAAAATAAATAACAAAGTTAGCTGCTTACAAAATAAAAGGAAAACTGAATGAATTTTGACAACCTTCATAAAATCCCTAAAAACCCTGTTACACACGCACTGTTTCCTTTGAAGCTATCGCATTGGTGACACTGACGCACTCTCAGCCTGCAGTGGGGGGTCGTTGGTGTCGGGCATGGTGAGTTGGTTGGTTGAATGACTTGGCTGTGCTACAGAGATATTCCTACTTGACGGCCTCAATGGGTGGAGTGTAATTGTGGCCATATTCCCACCTTTTGTGCGGTGGTCATCAATGATTTTCGTATACAAGGCAATTCAGTTGAGAGCCAATTAGTCTCCATGCAACACTTAATAATGAATAAACAAAGCCCTGGTCAAGCAGGGATGGTACGATGCAGTTAGACCTATCTTTTTGCCAAAAGCAACGTTTATCACATCCTGGTGATGGCAGATTCAGACAGTGATGTCTATACCCTGATACTTTGGCCATTGGAGTTTGTGTTTTGGAAAGTAAAAGGCCTCCCAGAAGGTGGAGCGGAGAGGGTGTAGCTAGAGAGAGAGAGAGCGTTGGGGGACAGGGTGGCCGAGGCACTGATGGGGGGGGATTGGGATGATGGTCCCAGGATGCCACTCGCCTTCAGCCAGGAGTGGAAGGGTAAGGGCTGCGCTTCTAAAGAACCCCCCCTCTGGAAGACGGTTTTAAACGCCTCTGTTGTCAGTCCCCGAAACCAGCAGCACAACCACTTTGTTTCTGAGACCTTCACAGTGGACGGGCCGGAAGTAGCTCCACTGGTATCTCTGGTTTGGTTCCGGTCCTTCGGGAACCGCTCCAGATGTCGGAGATCAGGAACGTGTGTGTCAGTCTTCTGACATTTAGTTACGCTCGCCACTAATCCCAGCTGACTGATAATCCCACAGACCGTGCTGTCCCCCCTCTCTCGTTCTGTCTTTCTCTCTGCCTCTCTCCCTTCATCTCCCTTTATAAACCCCACACTCCCTCTATCCCCCCCTCTCTCCCCTCTATCCCCCCCTCTCTCCCCTTTATCTCCCCCTCCACCCCTTCATCTCCCTCTATTTCCTGCTCTCCCTCTATCTCCCCCTCTCCCCTTTTATCTCCCCCTCTCTCCCTCTATCTCCCCTTCACCCCTTCATCTCCCTCTATCTCCCTGTATTTCCTGCTCTCCTTCTATCTCCCTCTATTTCCTGCTCTTCCTCTATCTCCCCCTCTCTCCCCTTTAACTCCCCCTCTACCCCCTTCACCCCCTCTATCTCCCTCTACAGTGGGATGAATAGTTCATGACGTGAGCAGTCAGTCCCCGCACGCAGTGGTGAACTTAGCCCTTTGGGGGCTCCAGGCAAGGGTGACCAGAATTGTTGACGGGGGGGGGGGGGGTGATGATGATTGCGTTAGCAGGGAGACCGTCAATGCGTGACATCCCGGCGCTGCTATTATGACGGGATTTTTATAAAAACAATATAGATAATAGATATGGGGAAAAAATATAAAGAGGCCTTCTATGGGGCCTGGGGCAAGTGCCTGGTTTGCCTAACAGTACGGTCCGCGCCTGCCCGTACCTGCCCCCTGAACACCGTGCAGATGCACACTTCGCACGCGCTTCTGGCTGAGCGTCAAAATGTCACGCACCCGTGACATATTTGGTTTTGCACCGGCTTGCACATGTTTACACATGCCGACTATAAATTAGTTTTTACCCCTCTCTAACTCTTCATTGTCCACCCTACCCAAACCCCTCCATCCCTCTCTCTCACCCCCTCTCCCCCTTCATCTCTCTCTCTCAGCCCCTCTCCCCCCCTCCATCCCTCTCTCTCATCCCCTCTCCCCCTTCATCTCTCTCTCTCATCCCCTCTCCCCCCTTCATCTCTCTCTCACCCCCTCTCCCCCCTCCATCTCTCTCACCCCCTCTCCCCCTCCATCCCTCTCTCTCACCCCCTCTCCCCCCTCCATCCCTCTCTCACCCCCTCTCCTCCCTCCATCCCTCTCTCTCACCCCCTCCATCTCTCTCTCATCCCCTCTTCCCCTCCATCTCTCTCTCTCATCCCCTCTCCCCCCTCCATCCCTCTCTCTCATCCCCTCTCCCCCTTCATCTCTCTCTCTCTCACCCCCTCTCCCCCCTCCATCTCTCTCTCTCATCCCCTCTCCCCCCTCCATCCCTCTCTCACCCCTTTACCTCCCCCGTGTAGCCCCTGCTCTGGCTGTGTTTGTGTGTGTGTGGACAGCAGGACACCATCTGATCGTTGGCCTCACGCGCCGTCCTCCCCCTGCACCAATCATTTATCACCACCATGCATTGTTGTTGTTTATTATTGTTGTTGACCTGTGCATGCAAGAGCCGTGTCCACCCTGCTCTGATCATGCATGGGTAATTCGGTCTGAACGCGGTCTCTCAGGCATGAAACACAGAGCTGTTCACACAGGAGCGACATGCAGCGAGGCCTGGGAGACAGATAGATTGGCAGATGGAGAGACCGATAGAGAACCACATGCAGGGTTAATATGATGACTGCATTGATGTGATTACAGAGCATGGGGTATTTCTTAACCAAAGTTTTTGGATGATTGTCATCCTTATTCACACCGGATTTGACCGATTATTCATTTTCACTTTTTTCCTTTCCAGACAGATGACAGATTTACATTACACAAGCCTTCTCTAGTGGAATGATGAGTATTGCTGCAGTCCACACACAGCAAGGAAGGAAGGACAAATGAGAAGGGATGGGAGGAAGGGGTGTGTTAATTTAACAAGTCTTAATTACCAGGGCAAATGTAATTAGTTCCTATTTTTTACTTGACGTGTCCCAGTGTCTCCTGGCCCTTATCAAAGTCCTTTACCGGAGTAATGTAGATTGATGCCACAATTGCACCAGCATAAAACTTGGAGTTTGCATGCAATTCATGCTCTACTCAGAATCATATATTGTCTAACCCTAAATCTTACACATTTAGAAGCGCTCAAAGCTGACCTCCAACTTGCATTCCCCTGGGAACCAGTCAAGGATACATGAAGGCCATGCCCCCAAGCTCCTATAGGACCCCTATACATTAAGTCGTACATTACAAGACCGCCACTATTGACAGAACAGATGAAATGCGTGCATACGTTCAAAAGGAAGAATCCGAAAGGCCAATCAGACGGATAGGTTGTTGAAATGGCAGGACTGTGAAGATCAGTCCGCCAGTTAAAGTTGTAATGCTGAGCCTCTGCCCAGTGGTATTACTTAAAGTGCTTCTCCCGCTGGGAGGACGGGCTTACACCAGATGGGACGGGAGAGAAAGCCCCTTCATGCTCAATCTCCTGTGCAGCTGCTTTACAACAGAGCGTGGAAGTAAACAAAAAAGCGTATGAAAAACCTAATAATAATGTAATCCAATAGAGGTGGTGGTCTTGGACAATACCCCCTTGATGCCAAAGTTATGGTCTTATTTCCAGATCTGATGGGATTCTCATTCGTCATTCCCGGCTGCCAACTGGATGCTCTTTTGTAGGCTTGTAGGCCCATGTCGAAAGATTTGTTGATGTCTGTTGATGTTGTTGCAATATCCTCACTCTAGGTTACAATTGGTCTTAAAAAACAGTGCCAAATAAATGAACCAAATTAAGAACTGCGGGTACAGATAGCAACTGGCTTGGCTAAGGTGAACAAAACATCATCAGCAAACGATGAAGAGTAGGGAAGTATCACCTGCAGGGTGAACTGCTCTGAGACTAACCCATTAGTTCTAACGGGGGAGACGAGGCACTCTACAGAGCTCTTACCCGGCATTTGAACTTGAACCGAATAATTAATCAATAAAATGTAACAATGAGGAGGGTAGGGGTTAATATCACGACAGAGTGAGAAGAACTGAGCAGAGGGCTAACATGATGAGATTGCTATGATGATGAGGGGTGAGGGTGAGCCGACCCCCTCCCCCTGGATGTCGTGCCCCCCCCTGCCCTGGGCCTGGCCGCCATCTGCTCTCCCTCTCCTGGGACCTCATATCACGCATGTTCCTCATCCTCGTCACGTGTCACGTACGGCTCTCCAGAGGTTTGGTTGTCTCCCAGACACGTTGTGCTTCATTTGCTAAGCTAAGCATAGTATTACACAGTATTACCTAGCAGAGTGGGCGTGAGTGCGGAGTTGGCAGCTCTTCTGCCGAAGCGCTCTAGCGGTTCGCCTTTCTGCAGTCATGTGGCGGCTTGGAAGCGGCTCACAAGAACACAGCATATCTTTCTTCTAAATTCTCTCAAAATCTGGTTTGTGCTGTTCCGGTCCGTTCTGGTCTTTTTAGATCTGGTCTGTGGAACCAGGTCTGGTCTTGTTAGATCTGGTCTGTGGAACCAGGTCTGGTCTTGTTAGATCTGGACTGTGATACCCGGTCTGGTCTTGTTAGATCTGGTCTGTGGTACCCGGTCTGGTCTATTTAGATCTTGTATTTGCGGGCTGGACTTTGTTTTGTTATATGTGGTCTGATCTGGTCATGGTTTTGGTCGATTTGGTCTGATGCGGTCTGTGCTGGTTAGATCTTGTTGTTTTTGTTGGCTCTTCATTTACAAGGAGGATTAGTATCAGATCAATAAAGGTTGATTGCGTCCTAGGTGATATGATTGATTGATCTTGGAGCTTGGGGGGGCGGGGTCCCTGATGACCTCGCTCTGAAAGCCAGTCCTCTGGTCGTCTATTGTTCGATACCCGAGGGACAGGGCACTGCCAGAAGCCAGGGCCCACGCCAGGCCTCACCACCCCCCCCCGCCCCCCCCACTGTCACATGGGGGGTGAGACACCTGTGCTCTACTTTGGAAGCTGTTCCAACATTGATTGTGCACAAGAAGGCCGACACACACAGTGTCTGCGTGTCCTGAATATTACACCGCTTGGCAGACGCCTCCACACTTAAGCCCCGGCATTAAATCACAAGTTATTTTTAAACTACAGCTTGGCACCTCTGAGAAGTAAAATGTTTCACCCCTAGTTCATTTCCATATTGTGGGAGAATATGAATTGATGAATGGAGCCATTCAATTCCTGTGTGTTTCTATGTCTCTCTCTCTCTCTCTCTCTCTCTCTCTCTCTCTCTCTCTCTCTCTCTCTCTCTCTCTCTCTCTCTTCTCTCTCCGTCTATCTCTCTCTCTTTCTCTCTCTCTCGCTCTCTCTCTCTCTCCATCTATCTCTCTCTCTTTCTCTCTCTCTCTCTCTCGCTCTCTCTCTCTCTCTCTCTGTCTGTCCTATCTCTGTCTCTCTCTCTGTCCTATCTCTCTCTCTTGATCTCTCCTATCTCTCTCTTTCTGTCATCTCATCTGTGTGTGTGTGTGTGTGTGTGTGTGTGTTCCACACACAACGCAGCAAGAAATTATTATGGGTTCCTCGCCACACCCCAGAGAGAGAGACACACACACACACACACACACACACACACACACACACAACATACATATTATGATACACACAGCCTACACACAAAATGCACAAAACATTCATACATTATTATGCACACAACAAACACATATGAAACAGACACAACATACGCACATTATTATACACACGTAATGTGTTATGTCGTGTGTATCATAACGTGAGGATGTCCTGTTAAAATACATTGTGCTGATAGATCCTGATCAGTTGATTGATTGATTTATCCTTGGGGCATGACAGAGTAAGTGATGAGCTCTATCTATCTATTGGCTGCTGGATCCATACTCAGCAAATTACTTGTGTAAACATCCCTCAGGTTTTGTCCACATTAGTCCATCATCATGATAGATTTGAGCTGTGGTGGAAGCAGCCTGTCTGATCCATTGCATGGGAATCAAACCAGTCTATGGACATTCAACACTATCCTAGAGGCAACTGTAACGGCTGCGTATCAATGTATTGATTGGTCAACGTGTCAAATAACTACACCGCTTAAGAACGTATTAGATTTGTTCAACGATCCAAGACATAGTGCGATGTGTGGTTGGTTTCTATTCTAACACGGGGGACCGTTTGTGAGGACCTGGGGGATTATGTGGGCTAGCCGGGCCTCAGTCCTGGAATATTCTGGAGTCAGGCCTGGACGAGGTATCAGGCCTTAGTCATGAAAGGCTCTAGGAAGTTTGGGTGTCAGGTCTGGGCTCTAGGGGGTCTGGGCTCTAGGAGGTCTGGGTGTCTGGCCTCAGTCTCCCCCAGAGGGTTAACCAGGCCAGGCTGCATGTATTGTTATGACAACAGCTTGCTGCCGTAGTTGCCTGGACTACAAGGATCATAAAAATAGGGGCTATTACAATAATAATATTACCATTTCAAACAGGGTCACTGGCAGTGGATCTTTTACAAACTACAACCACACATCAAAATACATGAGAACATGACAGGAACACGTTTACATTATGAATAAATTGACAGCTAGATGGATGGACTAGTGATGGCGTAGAGGAGGAGCAAGAAGGAAACCAAAATGAACAACCACAATATCAACTCTTGGACATGGATGACCAGAATAAACACAGGTGGCACGGTTCACCAACGTGTTGACCCCCAACCCCCCGTTCCACCAGATCTAAACAAAAGGGTTTGAGGTCCAGCTGTAACACGGTTCATTCATCCTTATAAACTGGAACTGCTGCTGCCACAGTTCACCTGGGCTCCACATCGACATGTGTTTAACCTCACGTGGGCCTCTTCACAGGTCATTTACTTCCCCCCCACCCCCCCCCCCCCACCACAGGCGCCACAGGACGTCTGAGAGCAGCTGATCGTGGATCAACCCCGTTGTTCAGTGTTTGTGTGCGATGGATGGATGGTAGAGTTTGACCCTCCTGTGTTTTCCGCAGACAGTGTCTACAGGCGTTGCCTTGCCAATGGAAGCTGGGCGGTGAAGGGGAACTACTCCATGTGCAAGGCCATCCTCCACCAAGAGGTAGGCCCCGCCCGCCTTCTTTCTTAACTCAGCCCCCTGCAGGAGGGACGGTGAGGGTGTGTGTGTGTGTGTGTGTGTGTGTGTGTGTGTGTGTGTGTGTGTGTGTGTTTGTGGATTTTCTGCTGCGTTTATATGTGCATTCGTGTTTATTTGTGTTTGTGGATTTGTTCTACCACGTCTAATGAGATATTACACCTAAAATTCTTTAAAGAGAAAACGTACTTAGTGGGAAACAAGAGACCAAAGAGCAACTACAAACAGAACACAGCCGAACACACGCTGGCGATAATTAGCTGTGTTATATAATTCATAGTAAATTGCCTTTGATTTCAAGCCTTTGTTGGCGCTGGTCCTCTCACTAGCTCTCCTCACGGCGCCATTCAGAAAAAACCCACATCAGTGAAGGTCTTCGACCACCAGGGAACCATTTGCTGGAGCCTATGTTTGTAGGCTGTAGGCTGTAGGCTGACGGTCCTTCAGATCAGGACCCCGGTAGGCCGCTCCGACTGACCGTGATTATCGGCCCACTGGTTGAAATCGATTTGACATTTCCAGTATGTGGTTTTGAGCAGAGAGAGGGGGCTGAGTAGCGAGGGCAGGCAGGCGGACCCCCGCACTCCAACGTACGGAGCGGCCTGTCCTCGCCGCTGAGACCTCCGCCCTTCAGACCACGAGGGTCGCTTGACATTCTGCTCTGCTCCCACTCAGTGTGTGTCATGAACACAGCAGACGTGCTTCACACGACGCCGCACCACACCGAGCGAGCCGTGTGCCAACCAGGTCGGGGACCTAGAACTACAATTAACTACAACTACGGACGAACTAACTAGGACTTTATCCTCTGATTCAAGGCTGCCCCTGCGACCGCTACGACCGACATGAGGGTCTTCCACAAATCGTGGGCTCAGATTCCACAAATCTTCGTTACATTTGGACACAAAAACAACACATACCTAGGAGGACTAGATATCTGTTCCACTGGTGACTTCAGAACTGCTCGATAGAACCCCAGGGCGAAAGCAGGAAGGGCTTTCGTAGAGTCATAGAGCCTACTCACTTACACAGCAGTGAAATCGTAGAGTCATAGCAACAGCCGTGAAATCTGGGGTCCAACTCAGCAAACATTTACAATTTGATAATGGGAGAAGACAA
The DNA here is from genome assembly GCF_964030765.1 of Micromesistius poutassou. Classification (NCBI taxonomy): domain Eukaryota; kingdom Metazoa; phylum Chordata; class Actinopteri; order Gadiformes; family Gadidae; genus Micromesistius; species Micromesistius poutassou. The sequence continues at coordinate 13,186,861 of NC_140291.1, forward strand.
ATTGAATGCCTGCATATTGAATTTGGTAAAATATATGACACCTTCAAAGGAAAACAATTCCTGCCGAGCAAAACTAGGTCAATACCCCACCCCCATTTAAAGTAGAAAAAAAGAAATTCAATTCGACAGCCGTTTAAAATTGACTGACTACCCCCAAACCCTCCATCCCCTTGAGAAGAGCCCCAGAAAGGAACCCAGAAACGAGTCGACTGCGGCGGCTCGTCCTCAGGCTGCTCTCACTAACGAGCCCGACGAGCCCCCGGTTAGCACGCGCAGCCCGCCACCTCATCATCGCCGAGAGAAAAATACATTTCACATTGGAAAGACACCACAAAAACACAACCCAACACGGCCCTAAAACCGCCAGGACACAGGAGCAGAGGAGAACCAGCTCTGACTCTGCACACTCAGGAGGAGCCTAGCTCTGACTCCACACTCCACACTCCACAGACCGGTCCTCAGAGACCGGTCCTCACAGACCGGTCCTCACAGACCGGTCCTCAAGAGACCGGTCCTCACAGACCGGTCCTCACAGACCGGTCCTCAAGAGACCTGCCCTGGGCGGACCGAAATACGCTCACTGCTGCACTTGACCAAGATTTATTTAGCGGTTATACATTCTTTCCTTCATTTACCCAACAAGACCCACAATTGGAAACACAAACAGAAAGGGAAAACATGAAACATATCCTAGGGGAAGAACAAAAATGCTCTCTCCTGTCATAGCCTCAGGGACAAGCTGGGAAACACTTCATGATAACCAGGGAAACACATTATAATTACCGTTCTTTTATGTACTATCATAGTTTTCATAGTGCATTGCTGTTGGATTACTGTATTATCACTGTTATTGTACCACGATAACAATATTGATAGTTATAGCCTTGTCTCTTTTACCATTACTTATAACATTGTGTTATTTGTGTTGGTACTGTTTGCATTGGCATATTAACCAAATTATAGCAATGCCCTTTCAAGCTAATTGAGCCCTTACATTTAGTTCAATTGAACTTGAGATACAGAGATTGAGAGAGATGGAGAGAGAGACATAATTAATGTAGAGAGGGATGAGATGTAGAGAGAGATGGAGAGAGAGACATCATTGATGTAGAGAGAGATGAGATGGAGAGAGAGACATCATTGATGTAGAGAGAGATGAGATGGAGAGAGAGACATCATTGATGTAGAGAGAGATGAGATGGAGACAGAGACATCATTGATGTAGAGAGAGATGAGATGGAGAGAGAGACATCATTGATGTAGAGAGAGATGAGATGGAGAGAGAGATGAAGAGCGAGTTGGAGAGAGATGTAATTTAGATGATTTTCTTTCATTTTTACTGTTATTATGTTGTTTCTTATTTAGGATTTTGTGTATTGGCAATGTAAAATGTGTGTTTGCTATGCCATGAACCCTTTGAATCTAGAAAAAAAAAAACACATGTAAAGATTGAGTGTGAGCGAGGAATGGAAAGAGAGATAGAATGGATGGAGAGAGGGTCGTAATGGAGAAATGGAGAAGCAAGATGAAGAGGGGGGTGACAGCGGGAGATGGAGATGTGAAGTAGAGAGAGATGGCCGTACGAGATGCAGGGAGACGTGATGGCAAGAGACAGAGAAGTGATGGATTAAGGATCAGAAATAGGACATGACTGACTTAGCTCTACTGCACAGCTCAGCGATTAGCCTTTAGAGGCAGCGCAGATGTCAGTCTCGCTCGCTGCCAGTGAGGGTGACGCTCCTCTTTACGCTTTCACGGAACAGTTGGGAATAAAATATTCAACAACACACACACCGGACCCCAGTCTGAGATACATAACAGGCTCTTTATTATTCATGGAAATTCGTGGTTTTGCTGGACATGCCCATCTGTTTTAGCTGGAAAACACGATGAATATGTTTAACAAATCATTTATTAAATGTCCAATTTGGATGTCACTATCCTCCGTCTACGTAGAAGTGATCGGGTCTAAACCTCAATCTTATAATTATTTGATCATTTTCAGTTTAATGTTGTCTCTTAAAGATGAATTAAAAAAACATTTCCAACTGTTCAACAACAGCCACTAGGTCGGTGGAATGGTCAGACACTCAGACGGTAGGACGCTGTCCCAGCCTCGAGAGAGAGAGAGAGAGAGAGAGAGAGAGAGAGAGAGAGAGAGAGAGAGAGAGAGAGAGAGAGAGAGAGAGAGAGAGAGAGAGAGAGAGAGAGAGAGAGAGAGAGAGAGAGAGAGAGAGAGAGAGAGAGGCTCCACGAGAGAGGGGACCTGTTCCTCTCCTCCATTCATGCCTCATCCAAAGGGCTTGGGTTCTAAACCGCAGCATGTTGTGGTCCAGTGTGATGGGGGACAAATAGCTGTCTGCAGGTTCATTCAGATACCGAAGCGGACATTTCGCCTCAATGTTGACTGTGGAGTTTGTTTAGAGAGGGATGAGGCCCCAGGCTGTTTTCTCAGGAGAAGAAAGAGAGGTTTATTGTCGTGAGACTGAAAATAGGCTCTTATTGTGGAAAGCCGTTTCCTACACACGTTACACACACGCGGCCACCGCAGGCTGGCGTTGGGTTTATATCCTAACAATCCACACTTATTATGTTTTAAGAGCATGAATGGCAGATGAGTACAACAGGAACGAAGCAGGAACAATGTTAACCCAAGGATCTGTATTTCAGATAACCCCGAACTCTTAAATACAACACAAATACACACATTTATGGGAAAATAAACCAAAATACACACAGGAAAATATGACAATACACTGCACGGGTTGAGTTCAATTGACTGTTGAGGTGTCCCTGAGCGCGCTGCCTTACCCTAACGACCTGGCTGTCGCCTTGCGTGGCTGACACCTCCGTCGTTGCATGAACGTGTGTATGAATGGTAAATGTTAGCCAATAATGTTAAGTGCTTTGAGTGGCCACTGGTTAGAGGAGCACTCTATGAATGCAGTGAATTTAGATTACAGAAAATCTCCATCAAGTTCCTCTTCTTTGTAACCCCACTAGTACAGACAACGGCCTCCAGTCTAAAACCAGGATAAACCCGTTTAAACCAAACCACACACCACAACCTCCCAACATAAACCCAGCGTAAACCAGTTTGTACCAAACAACACAACACAACCTCGTGGCATGAACCCAGTATAAACCCCTTCAACTAAAAACCTCAGCTGCAGGGCGCCTTTGAGTCCAAATTAAAAGCGCCTGAGTACAATAGATAATGACGTGACATTATGAACCAGTTTGACGTTAATGTCAGTGCAGAGAAGCACAGCACGCATTAAACACACCCTGCCTCTGGGGCCCCTGCATCACGCTGTGACCAAACCTGTAGCAAACTGGTCACAAACCAGCAGCAAGCTAGCGCCAAACCAGGTCCAAGGTGGTAACAAACTGGTGCCAAACCAGGATCAAGCCGGTTCCAAACCAGGACCGAGCTGCTACCAAACCGGTACCAGACCACAACCAAACTGATACTAAACCAGGACCAAACTGGTACCAAACCACCACCAAACTGGTACCAAACCACCACCAAACTGGAACCAAACCAGGACCAAGCTGTTTCCATACCAGGACCAAGCTGGTACCAAACTGGTACAAAACCAGGACCAAGCTGGTACCAAACCAGGACCAACTGATACCAAACTGGTATCAAACCAGAACCAACTGGTCCTGGTTTGATCCTCTTCATCTCTAGCCATGTGGTTGGGGGTGGGTGCAGGAGGTGTGTGTGGGGGGGGGGGGGGTGAGATCAGAGCAGTCCATCTTTTTATCTGGCCGTAGACACCGACAGGTTACATAAATCCACTTAGAGCTGAGATTACAATGGCGCAGGAGGATCCAATCGCCATGGCGATCACAGTCTCTTCCTCAGCTCCCCGCGGGCGAGCCCGCACACCAGCATGTAATACCTTCACTGCACTCCTGCGCCCAAAAGGCCACGTGTGCGTGTGTGTGTGTGTGGGCGGGTGTGTGCATGTTTCTTATTGTCCTCGTCATCTCCGGCAAATTGCACAGCACCAAAAATAGAAGAGGATTTAGAATCTCCTGAAATCTTTTAAGCTCTCTGTTATCGTGGATGTGTTGTACGTTAATCAGAGTTACACAGCAACCTCACATTTTCTCTCCTCCTCTATGCCTTCTCCTTCTCGCCCCCACTTCTTTAACCCTCCTCTTCTTCTCTCTCCCATCTCTTTCCTTCTTCTCTCCTCTCTACTCCTCCTCTACTCTCTACTC
>NC_140291.1:13196293-13276293 GCF_964030765.1 Micromesistius poutassou
CTCTCAGGGTATCCCAACTGGTTTAATGTTTATGCCTGGTTAGCAACGGGCATCACAACAAAGGAGCACAGCACCGGTGTGCGGTAGCATAGGAATACAATTAATGGTTAAGGGGGGCGTCCTATTTTTAAAAGCCCTGTTCTGTGTGAGCGGTCCCTTGTAGCTTATCAACCCTGCATTGCCTGGCCCAACCAGATGCTGCAGATACCAGAGACTAGGCGCCACAACCTCTCTACGTGCTGCTTGTGGGGGTACATCACGTTGCCAAGAGAAGGGCCTCAAACCAGGGCGTTTATTTCAACAGAAGTCAGCCGTGCTGACTGAATCAAATGGGTGTCAAATGGGCGTTAATTGGTATACGGCATTTCAGAATGTTAGTAAACATTAGCCGTAACGACACTTCCGGGTGGCAGAACGAGCGGCTACCACTGAGCTGACGCCATCCAGCCGGCTGTAAACACAAATAATAATAATAAATAATAATAAATAAATAACAATAAAGACTATGTCACACAGTCAACAAAACATTGTTGTTGATCTGAAGTTGAAACGATGACGAAAACTATATTAATATAATATAATATATTATATATATATATATATATTAATGAGACGTCCCGTAGCACCCCGCAAGAAGAAAATCATTAATTCAAGCCATTTACTCTGTTTTCTCGATCGTGGAAGGGTTTGTTTACTAGTGGTGCCAACGGAGAACGCATCGGCTTTTGCCACCCGGAAGAACATAGTGTGACGTCATGGTGAATTGCCGTATAAGGTTAACCAAGGTTTTGTCCCCCCCCCCCCATTAGCACACATGCAAGCCATCCCATAATTCTTTGTCCCGCGCGACGTAACATCCACTAAAAAGTGAGTGGGAGACACCGATCTGGTGACGTCGCCTCTGGCGGGGCAGTGCGTCAGCATTTCTGAGCAGTAGCATTTGAGTGTGGTAGCGTGTTAGTGTGATAGCAGGTCGGGGTGTGGGCATGTCGTTGTGTTGGCGTGTTGACGTGTTGACTTGTTGTGTGTTAGCATGTCAGCATGTAGCATGGTAGCGTGGGGGCTACGTGGGGGCTTGCTTGCGTTAACAAGAAATTGATGAACACTGGTGGAATCTCTGACACGTTTGGCCCATTAACCTTTGCAGCGAATACTGTGTCAATCCAATAATTGTATAGGCCTACCCTACAGACATGACAAAGTAGTCAAAGGCTTCACAAACATTAATTGGCTTGTAAGTTAGCAGGAGAATATATCGTGACAATCAGAAATATATTTTCTTTTTTTTTCTATTTTCTAACCCTATAACATTAGTAACATAGAGTGTATAGTATACTCTTAACCTTCCAATAAATCTACACCTCCCCCCCCCCCCCCCCCGACATCTATAAAAGCTTAATGAAAGGCTGTAAATGAATTATAATGTGATCCAAGCGCTCCAAGGCACTTCATGATTTGAATGGCCTTCAACCTATTAATGGATACAAGACGGATTACTGATTGAACACTGATGATCATTAAGGTGTTGGAAAGTGTTCTGAATGGTGAGGGTGTGAAGAGCGCTGGTGATCATGAAGTTATGTTCTGGGGTGGGGACACTCACTGAAGGTCACGGAGGTGTGTCCTGAGGGTATGAAGCTCACTGAAGGTCACGGAGGTGTGTCCTGAGGGTTTGAAGCTCACTGATTGGATGTCTTTGCAGGTGTGGTGCCGTCTGGTTACAGCCTCCTTCAACTATTTCCACTCCACTAACTTCTTCTGGATGTTCGGCGAGGGGTGCTACCTGCACACCGCCATCGTGCTCACCTACTCCACGGACCGCCTGCGCAAATGGATGTTCATCTGCATTGGCTGGTGTAAGTAACATGACCCCTGCCTTATGGCCAATGGCTACATCACGTGGTTCTCTGTAAGCACTCCTACTGCAAGTTTACAGTTACATATGTTTAATGGGATTAATGGTAGTTTAACTGACTAATGGTACATTTTACATTGATCACAACAGTTACAGAAAACAACTGAAAAAAAAAAAGATATATATTCCAATCAAACAGTTGGAATGGTAGCCATAAGTGGTAGCCAAAGTGCTGCTAAGCTGTGCAGTCCAGGTATAGTGCAAATGAAGCACTTTTATTGCACTTGGAACAAACTACCATTAGTTAAACTGACTAATGGTGTTAAATTGACTAATGGTAGTTCAACTTACAAATGGTAATCTAAGTGTTAATCTTTAAGGTGTTTCTCTGTTTCGTTCTCGTTGGCAGCATGGCAAAATAACTGTCTGACGCAACACACACACAGGTGTGTTAGAGAGTGTGTTGTTTAGCTCACTACCCTCCCTGGGGGAGCCACCACTGCTGGGGAACACGTCACAAACAGTAGCGCTTGTGATTTGAATGGCGGGAATGTCGCCAAACAACACCTAGTTAGTAATATTCATTATAATGCAAGTGCAATGAATTTCATCAGAGGTCCTATATGCTTACCGACTAATCGTAGTTAAACTGACTAATGGTATTCTACCTGACTAACTGTAGTTTAACTGACTAATGGTAGTTTAACTGACTAATGGTAGTTTAACTGACTAATGGTAGTTTAACTGAATAACTGTAGTTTAACTGACTAATGGTATTCTACCTGAATAACTGTAGTTTAACTGACTAATGGTATTCTACCTGACTAACTGTAGTTTAACTGGCTAATGGTAGTTTAACTGACTAATGGTAGTGTAACTGACTAACTGTAGTTGAACTGTAATGGTAGTTTGGCTTACTTATACTTACTGAGTAGTTGCACTGACTAACAGAAGTTGAACTCACTCCGGTCATGTGCTGTACCTGGTAGTTTGCGAGCATGCCATACGAGTTTGTGGTGGTGGAGATATGTCCGGCATCTGTGTTGAGGTCTTTGTGAACTTATTTTAGTCGGGGACTGACCCGGGCTGAGACTAAAATAGACCAAAGAATCTTAGGTGGGCTGTGCAGTGTGGGAACAAGGGCAGGGGGTGTTGTGTGGTGCGAGGGGCGGGGGGGGGGGGCTTTGAGCTCAGAAATATATTACTTTCCATGGATTATGTCATCACAAGCGGATACAAAATCCTTGCGGGTTCCGATTCCCCCCGATGGCTCTTGTGTGTTCGCAGAACGCTCATCCTTGACATTGAAGCCAGCCGTTTGTCACTTCCTCCACTGCTGGCTGGAATAAGATATGGGATTGCTTGTGGGAATTTTGCTGCTGACGTCTGGGCTCCCTGTATATGATGTTCTACTCATTTACCCGATATCTGATGGTACAGCAGTAGTACTAGTCCGTGCCCTGTATGTAATCTTAAACTAGCAGTACAGTATCTAGCAGCAGTAGTAGTAATCTGTACCCTGTATCTTATGTTAAACTAGCAGTATCTACCAGCAGTAGTACTAGTATATACCCTGTATCTTATGTTAAACTAGCAGTACCGAATCTAGCAGCAGTAGTACTAGTCTGTACCCTGTATCTTATGTTAAACTACATTCACATTGCCACTTAGGGCATTTAGCAGACGCTTTTATCCAAAGCAACTTACAATGGTTCATAAACACATTCAGTCAACCATGCAAGGTGACAGCCAGCTCGTCGGGAGCAGTTAGGATTAGGTGTCTTGCTCAGGGACGCCTCGACACTGTTGCTGATGTTCAACCCATTTGTTCTGGGCTGAATCCCCTCTTCCAGAGAGGGGAGGTCAGGCTGGAGGTCAGAAAGAGCTGATCGATTCAAGTACAGCGGTTACTAGTAGACGGCAAACATGTTGGATTAATTCCATCATGGTCCTCATCAAAACCGACACATATGATCAAATGAGGCTGATAATAACAAAGATGTTGGAGTCCAATGCCTTTAAATGGGCAAAGCATCCCAACATATTACACAGATTGGACCTCTGCTCGGAAAGGAGGCTGCCGTTGCTTTGTCCACCTGAGATTACATTCGTTTTTTACTTTCTAGCTAGTCTAGTTTCATGGATAGACATCTTTATCTAGCCTTAGGTTTAACCATTCTGTATCTTCTGTCCCGTTCTGCCTGGACACATGCTCTACCAGATCGCTAGTTTTACGGATGCTGGTGGTTGCATACCTGATTTTATTTTTTAGAGTGTTCACTCTGTGAAGCGTCTTTGAATACTTAAAAGTGCTATATAAATCAAATATATTATAATATTCCTCCAACTTGCACAAACAGCTGCCCAAAATGAAGCAGGCTACCTGGAAATCTCCAAACACAAGGAATTGGGTCGGGATTTTGAAATGGCGCCCCAAAAACATGGAGGGAAAAACAGGGAGGCAACGTCTCCAGACTACCGGAGGAACGACGTGTGTGTGTGTGTGTGTGTGTGTGTGTGTGTGTGTGTGTGTGTGTGTGTGTGTGTGTGTGTGTGTGTGTGTGTGTGTGTGTGTGTGTGTGTGTGTGTGTGTGTGTACACATCTATTGACAGGAAGGCAATGGGTAGATATACCTGGAAGATGCAACCTACTTTGCCAGGTGGTGTGTTGCAGACTAATCTGTGAGGCTGGTCTGAGTTTAGAGGGTCTGTTTAGAGGGACTGGTCTGTTTAGAGGGACTGGTCTGAGTTTAGAGGGACTGGTCTGAGTTTAAAGGGCACGACTGGTCTAAGTTACAGTTTTTGCCCGTTGCTTGGACACATTTTGCAAAACTTGGCTCATTGTGTCAAAACTAAGACACAACACTGGGAAATATACCATTCACATCTATGTCAAATTGAAACTCTGCTATCGAAACCTAACCAAAATCTCACTCTGATGACAAAATGATACACTCTTGCATCATATGAATACACTTTCAGATCAGCAGCAACACACAAGCCTACTTTATATAAAACACTGCAGTCTTTCATGTTCACTGTTTTTATTCAGTTCCATAGATAGAAGGCACAAAAAAATAAATAAATAATAATAATAAATATAATCAAATAATAAAAATAATCAAATATTCAATACTGTACATTGCAGAACTGTACTTTACAGTGCAGTAAATTCAGTTTAAGCAAAAATAAACCAAAAATACACTACTGTACTGTAAACACAGAAAAACACGGCAATTGTGCGTGGGCGGGCTAATGGATCCTGGCCTTCAAACCTGGGCAGCTCTGATCTGTCCTGTACAGCTGCATCATGAAGTGCATCTAGAAATGTGATGATATGTTGGGTTTTGTAGGGACCTATTTTTGCATGATGGTGCAGCACCCTCGAAGGCTTATGGCGGCACACAATGAAATATTTTCCCCCACGCTGCCCCGGGACGTGGACAATTGGCCTTTGGCCTTTTTGTAACTGGCTGATTGGTGTTCAGTTTTGTAAGTAAGTGTTTTCAGGTGTAAGTATTTTCAATTACCCAATGTGTTTTGTATTTTGAATAGATGTGTTTTCCCAATGGTATGCTGAGATTTCATTTTTGAACTAAGTGTCTTATGTATGAAATAGTGTGTAGTGTGCAGGAGCTAGTGTGTTGCAGAATTGCCAACTAAAGTGCAAAGCAGCACTTTTGTTTAAGGTATGGTTACATGTGTTTAAGGTATAGTAATACAAACTTCAAGTTGTGTTACTTTGGTCTAAGAATGTGTCTATAGTGTTCAAGCAATGGGAAAAAACTGTAAGAGGGCACGACTGGAGGCCAGCGTAGTCGTCTGATGAAAAGTTAGCCAGCTGTCCAGTCAATCAGAACAGCATGAAAACAATGCAAAGTGCTTTGATTGACATAACAATTATAACAAGCTTTGTGAAACGAATCCAACACACAATTGTGAGGTTTCAGATAGATAAAAATCGAGAGTGGGCCAGTCCAATCAGTGACATGCCATGGCCCAATATGTGTCTTAGTCTGTCCCTGTCTCTCTCTTTCTGAACCGCTTGATATCAACACAGCCTGTGGTTCAGAAACACCTGGATGCAGAAACAGTCCTGACTCCACTGTTGCCTCCCTGGCTGTCACTGCTGCTCTGCATGGCGGTGTTACACAACGGCAACAGAAGGCTGTCCAGCACCGTCACTCTTGGCAGGATCCACACTCCATATGTGGTCACGTGACGAAACATCTCAAGGGTTTAACATGTGCTGAAGATCCAGTTGACGCATTATATGGTTCATTCCACACAGCAGCAAAACAGAAAAAACGTGTACATGTATTAGGCTTGTTGCTTGTGTATAATTATTAATGTGTGTGTGTGTGTGTGTGTGTGTGTGTGTGTGTGTGTGTGTGTGTGTGTGTGTGTGTGTGTGTGTGTGTGTGTGTGTGTGTGTGTGTGTGTGTGTGTACATGGTCTGTGTCTGGTGTGTTGATCTGGTTGTGGTGTATGTGTATGTATTTGCTGTGTGTGAGTGTGAATACTTTGCGAGTGCATGTGTGCATGTACGTCTGTGTGTGTATGTTTGCTGTGTGTGTGTGTGTGTGTGTGTGTGTGTGTGCTGTGTGCTGTGTGTTTGCTTTGCTGTGTGTGTGTGTGTGTGTGTGTGTGTGTGTGTGTGTGTGCTGTGTGCTGTGTGTTTGCTTTGCGTGTATGTGTGTGTGTGTGTGTGTGTGTGTGTGTGTGTGTGTGTGTGTGTGTGTGTGTGAGGGAGGGGGGGGGCGTACCAGAGCATCCCTTAGTGAAAACATTTTATTTCCCACTGGCCATGACCCAGCCTTGGCGTTGAGAATGTTTCCATTGTTAAATATCAGACTAAAAGCAGGGCATGAAAGCATTTCAGCAACCTGACAGAGATGACCCCCTCCTAAAGTGCTTGTATTTCCTCTGACAGTTATGAAAAGTATTGGTGCGGCTTTCTCTAATGCTTCCTTTCACACTGTCACACCGGGCTCCAGGGATTAGTGCTGTTGTCCTGGCCCCGCCCCCAGGGCGCCTTGGAGAACGTTTTGAAACCCGCGAGGCCAACAGGACGTGGCAGCAAATTACAGCGTTGCCGTGAAAATAATAAACAAACTCAAGTTAGCTCAAGTCCACCTCGTCGCCTTACCCCCTGCCCCTCCACCCCACGCTCCCTCCACCCCACGCTGTAGATGGACAGAGTCACAGAGATAGGAAAGGGACTCCGTTTGCCTCTGGGTAAGAGGGCACCTTGGGAGGGAGCGGCATTGTGTTTGGCCTGGTTCCATTGTACAGGTTGGACTGGTTTCAGAGGGGTAAGTGGGTCACCAAGCACCACACAGCAGTGGTGTGTAGGAAGGACTCTAGGGCTTGTCTGACTTTAATCTCAAGCATTATAGATATTCAGGACTTTATTTCTCCATAGGGAAATTATCACTGCCCAAGGTGGAAAAATAATAATGCAGAATTCAGAGTAGCAATACAATACAAGTACAAATCCTGTGACGCTGCTGGGTTGAACTCCTTCAAACTAGTCTTTCTTATGTTGTGTGTCGTCACAGGCCTGTGCCTGTCCAGTGTGTGACCCACTATGCCGGGACCCCATACTGCAACCCGTAACCAACCCCCAAAACCAAGGCCCCCATCACTGCCCAGGGCCGGTGTTAGGAGACCCTTTAGTGTCAGGCGGAAGAGGGTCTTCTGGGACTGTCTCGGTTTCACTTGGCAGCCAGAAATGGCCGCTCTGAGCACCTTATTGTCTGTTGGCGACTTAGCGAGACGGAGCATCACGATGCATTAGCGTCATCCAGGGGGCTGTTCCAAAGAAAGCACTTGGACTGCGACGGGTCCTGGCTCGCCGTAGCGGATTCCGCCCCTAAAGCACTATTACCATGACAGACCTTCAGAGATATGACTATTGTTGGATACCTCTCTTCTTTCCCAACACTGAGCTCTCTAGCAGTGGCTTCAGAAAGGCAGAGCAGGCCCCTGGGCTTTATCGGAGGGTCATTTGTTCCATTCTCCACTCGTCCCGGTGACAGTGCTGACGTGTCCTTGAGTATGACAAGGAAATATGTCCAATCAACTGCATATCGAAAACGCTTTGCAAATCCTGAAAACACAAGAGCAGGAACACAACCGCAAATAATTCAGTAGTCAACATCCGTTGATGGGCGTCAACTTCTGTTTGGTTTGTCTTTTGCATGGAGTTGTGTTGTGTTTTGTGCTTTGTGTCAAAGGCTTGTGTTTTTCATGTTTGCTAAGCGTTTTGCTTTCGCTAAACGAAATGCTGTTCCTATGTAAGGAAATGAGAGAGAGAGAGAGAGAGAGAGAGAGAGAGAGAGAGAGAGAGAGAGAGAGAGAGAGAGAGAGAGAGAGAGAGAGAGAGAGAGAGAGAGAGAGAGAGAGAGAGAGAGAGAGAGAGAGAGAGAGAGAGAGATTCATTATGTTGCCTTTCCCTCTGTTTCTCCCTCGCAGGCATTCCCTTCCCGATCATTGTTGCGTGGGCCATCGGGAAGTTGTACTACGACAACGAAAAGTGAGTGGCTGGATGTGTCCCGTGAAAACAGGAAGGGACACCAGGGTCATCCTCCACGGTTCCTGTCACAGTCAATGAAAAGCCAAAGTCAGGGTCTTCCATCAGATCCATTGTCGAGTCGTGGTGTACCCTCCACACCACGTCACCCAGAAGCCCTGCGGCGCTCCAGTGGTTATCCTGATTGATCACCAGCTCTGCAGGACACTATGTGCTGCTAATTTAAACAATACGCTGTAGAACACATTCAATTAGTCTCACAGCACCCTGCCTGTCCCTGTTCCAACCCCCGTTAATGGGCCACGCCTGACAATTACATGGCAGGCTTTTTAAAACGATAATTGTGCGGAGGAGGACAGTGATTGGATAAGAGGGGGGGGGGCATGTACCAAACAATTGAACTGTAATGATGTCATTTCAGGTGCTGGTTTGGGAAGCGGGCCGGAGTCTACACAGACTATATCTACCAGGGACCCATGATCCTGGTTTTGGTGGTAAGAGAGTCTGATTCAGAGTCCTTTATTAATCCTGAGAGGAATTTTTTTTATTGTCACAAATATTCTGCTCATGATAGAAAATAGTAATAGAGAATATAGAATAGAAAAGTACAACTATATAAGTAAAATAATAACAGTAAGGCAATGAAAATATGAAATATAAAACCTTACGCACACGTATAGGTGGTGAGCGTGGCTTACAAGGGAAGCCTGGTTCCCACATATCTTCATCAAAAGTTGGCCTCCGTTTACATTTTAAAAACCCTTATTCGTGAAAGATGCAAAATGTGAGATCATTCATTCAAAAAAAGTAAATTCCTATCATTATCAACAGAATGTGAAGAACACTTTTGCCGTTTTGTCCAACAAGTCTATTTGTTGTGCTGCAGTCAGTTAGCAGCCAGCCCAGCTAACGCGGGCCAGTCCGTCGCGTAGTACCGCTCTGCACCTCTAGGGCGTCACTGCAGGGTCCAGTCGGCCCTGGATGAAGGTTGAAGGATGAGCGGTGCTGCCCAGAGGGCTGATCTAACCTTTAGTCAATCATGTCAGAGTACTCTGAAAAATGGGAGGCTGCTTTAAACGTACCACTTGGAGAGTGGAGGAGATAAATTGACAACAGACAGCACTGATTCACTGTTAACAGGAAGCTTCTGGCTATATTCAGTTGGGTGATGTGGGGGTCGGGGGGTGGGGTGGGTAGGGGCTGTTCATTTGCCTTGCTTCAGAATCAGTATCAGAATCTCTTAATTGTCATTGCATATAGTACAACAACATTTTAATTTCAGCCAGACAGTGACTGTGGTTACATGGTCGGACCAGATCGACTTATCATGGATTAAGCCATATATATGTTGCCACTCGACGGGGGGGGGGGGCTGTCACTTGTCTGAGTATACATACATCGGATCAGATTGGAATAATGGTCGGAGACCTGGCTGACTCCGCTACGCTGGGCGGCGCTGTAGCCCTTTCAACAAGTGGTACTAGAGCCACTTCCGGTTCACAGCAATGTAAAAGCAACAACAAACTATCTGGCGGCATACAAACAAAGATGGCGTACGAGGAGTTTGACGAGGCAACAGTAGCGTACATTTTGTGCATTTTTCACTGTATACAAATGCATATGAGGGAACAAATGGAGCTTTTTGCTGCTGCGGTGGCGATAGAACTTCCGGGTGAAATCCCCGGCCGAAATTCATGCGCAGGACGCAAACTCCTGGCAATACGATACGATCGAGTACACATGCAGGTAGATAGCCGCCTATGACCGGCTCAAGCCCAGCTATCCTATCGACTTCGCAAATCCGGTCCTGAGACGATCCTTTTGGCGAAGCAGATCGAATAAACCTGTTTACATTAATCCAATCTTTATTCAATACGTTCATTACATGATTATGCTCCAGCATGTGAACGCAGTCAATGTGATTCACAACAACAACATTTTAAATATATAAGAAAGGTAAAAAATATATAACAATAAAGATAAGATATACAAATAACAAATAAAGATAAAATATACAGATAAATAAGAATAGCAGCTGAGGTAAACAGTATTGTTTCTGGTAATAAGAGTGGACACCACAACTTTCTAATGATATGCTGTTTTGTTTGGGACTAATCTGTTTGGGACTAATTAGTACATGTTGCCCCGTCAATGTAGTTGGAGGAGGAGTAAAGGTCTGTGTTATTTCATCATTCCCTGAATCTGGGGCGACGTTGTTAAGATGTGGACCAAAGCAGCTGGAGGAAGGGCTCGTTCACTCCAGGTGCCCCGCGAGTTCTGGAGAGCAGAGTCAGCCCTTCTTCAGCACTGTTTATTATAGGACATTTATTATTTATTCCCCATTTGAACTTCTGTGGATGCTTCAAAATAACCAGGGGCCGGGGGTACACGCATGCTAAAAATGTACACACTCACGGGATTGTGAGATGCTTTAGACAAAAGCGTCCCAAACAAATGGTGTCTATTATATTATGCATAAAGTATTATTCATCTCGGGATTTGTGCAATCTAATAAAAGAAGCATGCAGAGTGTGATATGCCAGAGAAGCGACTAAAGCTGAAGCTATGCAACATTCTCCTGCTCTAAAATAAGAAACCTTCACTGTTTAGAATTCCGCTGCTGAACAGCTTGAAATCTTTCTGCCACAAATGACAAAGCCAGGCTCAACCATAGCCTTGTGCACACCTGATAAAATAGATTCCAGCCATAAAGCAACTGGTCCAACCTTTTATTTGTCATATTTATTACAGCAAGAGAGACTATAAGTTATATCCTTTCCACTGGGGGAGGTGCACACATTCGATCACTTCTGGTTTAATGAAAACTCAATTTAAACTTTTTTAACCATTTTTAATTTTTAAGAGGTCAAATAGAATATATAATGTAATGTGCATCATAATATAAATGATATTATATATGATATGTTTCATCATTCTACCTCTTCTTAAATGGACAAATGTGCTAGTTTGTTATGAAACAACTACGATCACAAAACAATAAATTAATCTGGAGAAACAGAATCATGTCAGGCCTAGTCATGGGATCCCGACGGCTTCAAACCCAAAGCTCAGGACAAACAGCCTGATGCTTTGATCTGTTTTTGTCCTCACAGATCAACTTCATCTTCCTCTTCAACATCGTCAGGATCCTCATGACCAAACTACGAGCCTCCACCACATCAGAAACCATCCAGTACAGGTACACTGCTAAGCTACCTGTACAGGTACACTGCTAAGCTACCTGTACAGGTACACTGCTAACCTACCAGTACAGGTACACTGCTAACCTACCAGTACAGGTACACTGCTAACCTACCAGTACAGATACACTACTAACCTACCAGTACAGGTACACTACTAACCTACCAGTACAGGTACACTACTAACCTACCAGTACAGGTCTGTTTGTGTGTGTGTGTGCGTGAGTGCGTGCGTGGGTCTGTGGTGTGGTGTGGTTCTGGTCTGGTCTGTGGTGTGGTTCTGGTCTGTGGTGTGGTTCTGGTCTGTAGGTGTGGTTCTGGTCTGTAGGTGGGGTTCTGGTCTGTAGGTGGGGTTCTGGTCTGTGGTGGGGTTCTGGTCTGTAGGTGGGGTTCTGGTCTGTGGTGGGGTTCTGGTCTGTAGGTGGGGTTTTGGTCTGGTCTGTGGGTGTGGTTCTGGTCTGGTCTGTGGTGTGGTTCTGGTCTGGTCTGTGGTGTGGTTCTGGTCAGAGTCCTTGGGTCTTGACGGTGACTGTAATGTCATGTCTTCAGGAAAGCGGTGAAGGCGACGCTGGTCCTGCTGCCCCTGCTGGGGATCACCTACATGCTGTTCTTCGTCAACCCAGGAGAAGATGAGGTCTCTCAGATCGTCTTCATATACTTTAACTCCTTCTTGGAGTCCTTCCAGGTGAGGCATTCCCAGAGCTTTGAACCTCTAGGTCTCCAAGTGGTTCCCAATGTTCTGCATTCGGACGAAAGACACAGCAGCGCGCCCCGTCCAGTCCACACTCATCATTTAAATGACCTCCCTTTGATGGTTCTCTCTCTCTTTCTGTCTCTCTCTTTCCGTCTCTCCTTCTCTCAGGGCTTCTTCGTGTCTGTGTTTTACTGCTTTCTGAACAGTGAGGTAAGTGGATTTACATCTTTTACATATGAATTGATATTCCCCAGCCACATCCCAGAATTCATTGCAGCGGCTGGAATGTCGTGTGACAGTGCCGCAAGCGTTTAGGTGCACTATGTCTGCTACACCAGGAGAGATAAACCCAGACATTTACCATTTACACATGCTGATGTGTTTGGGAGAAGATGGCCTTTAAACGATTGATGATAGAAGTGTCAGATCGATGTGTGAAAGGTGCGACAGAACGGTAAATGTTGTGTTTTTCTCAAAGGTGCTGTTGTTAAGATCCAAGAGCCATCATTTTAGTGGAATTTGTAAGAGATGCCATAGCCACCCGTTAGCTGAGTGAAAGGCTTTGTGAGAAAATATGTTTGGAGTTCACTGCACTCCTGCCTCTGCATGAGCCGATGTATTTTAGTCCGATCCTGGCTAATTCCTGACCAATCAGAGCATCTCTCCCCTGATTGGTTCAGGGAATCAATCTTGCCAATCACAGGTGCATGAAGGACGTATTTTAGTTTCAAAATCTTGCTCCTTTCTGTTCTCTGTTTCTATCTCTCCAATCTTACCCACAGCAGCTTTAGGCTTCGGCACAGTAGAGCAAAATGGTCTTTGGATCTTATAAGGCTTCAAAACTATCTCTGGCTCTTATTAGTACTACTATGGTCATTACACACCTGCCACTATTTGTTACTTGCATTGCATATGGAAAGGCTGGCTCTGCAAGACTAGATTCCTATTGGTTGTTTGTGACAGGTGAGGTCTGATTCCTATTGGTTGCGTGTGACAGGTGAGGTCTGATTCCTATTGGTTGCGTGTGACAGGTGAGGTCTGATTCCTATTGGTTGCGTGTGACAGGTGAGGTCTGATTCCTATTGGTTGTGTGTGACAGGTGAGGTCGGCGGTGAGGAAGAGGTTCCATCGCTGGCAGGAGCAACACTCCATCCGAGCGAGGATGACCCAGGCCATCTCCATCCCCACCTCCCCCTCCAGGGTCAGCTTCCACAGCATCAAGCAGTCCACGTCGCTATGAGAGAGAGACCCAGAGAGGGACAAAGTGGCGTGGTCTCTCTATTACCTGAAGGGAGCTCTGAGCCAGTCCCAGAGAGACTGCTAGGCTAGAGACCATAAAGACTCTTGAGAGATGGGGACTACTGCTACTGCTACTACTACTACTAATACTACTACTACTACTGCTACTACTACATAGGAATCACTATGTTTGTTGTGTGTCTGCTGTATATTCTGTTTATATTATTGCTTTCGCTGTATTATTTGTGATCGTTTATTGCAGAGATCTGAGATCAACTGGACCACTGCACTCATTTAAATTGTCCTATCACTCAGTCATTATTATATATATATATATATATATATATATATATATATATATATATATATATATATATATATATATATATATATATATATATAGTTATTACTAGCAGCACCTCTTTAGCAGTAAGTAGAACTGCAGTATTCCTTCACACTGATGAGGTCCCTTGTTGCGGCGTTCGGCCCTGTGGAGCCCTTGACTCGATTTCACCTCGACAAGCCAGGATTTACACATTCCGTCTGTACCCCATGTACTCTATATCATGTGTACCCGGTAAACTGTAGCACCTTTACCCTGTATACTGTACCCTATAATCCCTCTACTCTCTACCCCCTGTGCCCTCCATCATGGGTACTGTGCCCTCTACCCTGTGTTTCCTACCATATACCCTCTACCCTGTTCCTGCTTAAGGATGCATCCAGGTAGGTACGGGACATTGTGCCTGTTTCCCTCAGCTCCGTTCACTAACATTGAAAAAGGATTTGAATGCTTTTCAGATTGCTGTAAATGTTTCCGGCTGGTTTGTAGAATATCCTATATCTTAGCTGTGACTGTAGAGAATAGTCTTCATGCGTATCAATGTCCAATACCACTGGCAGAAGTCCGCTCCCAGAGAAGCCCTGAAGCACCACATTCCTGATGTGCCAAAATGTACTGAAGCCCTTCACTGCTATTATTCACAACGTTATCATCACGCATTCTATACGGCTCTCATGTTTACCTCACCACCAAATCAATGTTAAACCACCCCTCTCCAGGTGTACGTGACGGTTATTGTTAAATATGTACAGTTGTGTATTAAAGCCTAAAGTTATCCTCTGCATAATAACTGTGTGTCGTGTTAAGATCCTGGTTGGTGAACAAACACCAGGTAGGAATTAAACAACTGTACATGAGCCCTCTTTCTAGTCCCTTCTGTTTGGAGCAGTAGAACTGAAACCAAGCTTCAAAGCAACGGTTTGGTCTGAGCCGACCAATCACCAACCGCTGTGCCACACACCGACAGAAGAATAGTTAGCCTACTTTCAGATTACCATGAATCCATGTGTGCGCTTGTGTTTAAGTGGAGCTACAGTATCTGGGTCATACATAAAAGAAATACAACAATGCTAATAATGCTGTATTGTTAGTGAAGTGGGAAAAAGAGGCACTCATTAACGGTCAAACAGCTGTTCTGTGTATTCCTACGGATGGGCAGTGGTGATGTGCGTGGTGGTTATGAGGGCCCAAACGTGGAAAGAGTGTTGGAGGGGACCATCCAGGGGGTCACGGACACAGGAAGTGTATTTGGTGGTGGTGTTATTCAGATCGGTGTGGGCCTCCCAGAGTGGAGCGCTGGTTTTTCAGCTCCTCTCTGCTCTCCTCCAGCACCCCACTCTGCCGGCCGGCGTCACGCAGGGTGCAGCTGCCTAATGACGCCCCAGAGCACCCTGGGAGATATCTTGGGGATCGGCTCTCCAGTTCAGGAGTGCAGATCCATTTCAAGAAAAAAAAAAAAGAGTCAAACTTTTCGTTGGAGTTTCATGTTGGCCGAACATAAGCACTGGAGTTGCGGCCTTGAATGACCTCAAAGTATTATTACGCCATTCCAAATTATGGAATTATAGGCAACTATACTAAATCATAGCAGGCCTAGGGTCACTTTACTAAACTATAGAGGTATAGGTTCACAGAGTATTATTCTATTCACAGAGTATTACAAATATAAATGCCAAAAGAAATCCATAAAACCACACAGTTCAGGGGAATATTATTATTTCACCTTACTAAATCATACTATTATTACTTTATAAATCAGAGTTGAGTTATATCTTTGTGGCATGTTATATCAGTAAAGTTGTCGTATTTCATAACCTTTGTTAACATAGTGGTTTAGGCCTACGCCTATACCTGACTAGCATCATAGTGACTGATTATAAGAAGGCTATTAGTATGCAGTGATAAAATCAAGAGCTTTGAAAAAGAAACTGGGAAGAAATGTCAGTGGAACATGACGCATGTGTGAATGTCAACAGGAACTGTGTTCTCGTGCGAGTGTGTTCGTCAACACACCTGTCAGCCACGGTCTAGTATGACGCTACAGCGCTATCTAGCGGTCATTATGTGTAACTATGCCGGGAGTATGTTTCGCACAATTTAATAGTTAATGCACAATTTAATGAAGCAGAAACACAATTTACAAGCTAAATTGAACTCAGAAGATCCACCGATAAATGATGTAGTTAGGACGAGCATAAACAGAATACAATTAATATAAGAATCAAGTCTGTTGGGATGGGGATCATTCTCAGATTAATTTAGAAATAAAGATGGTTGAACTTGCTACAGAATACTGGTAATCTGTACTGGAACAGACGATACTGGCAGGCCTACTGTAGGATATAACTGAATTAAAAATTCCTCCAAAATTGCATAAACCAAGCCTGCATGGTGAATAATTAAATACAGTATTGATTAGTAGCAAATGTGTCTGTTAAGATTAATACAGGGCCTGTGGTTGTGGTCTAACTGAATTCCCCATTTGGGTTAATTTACATGAATGGGTCTTTATATCATCTCTTATCATAAACACAAATAAGATTGTTTTCAGCTTTGGCAAAGCTACTGTATTGAAGTTTGCAAGCAAATGTCCATATTTAATGTAGACTACTGATGATAAAGTCGCCCAGGCCAACTCACTGCCCTGTAGGTTGTGGTACTGATATGTTTAATATTTCTCCTTACTAAATCATAGTAAGCCTATTACACGACACTAAATTATAGGAGTAGGCTATTTACTGTACTAAATCCATAATAATCCTAATTGACCTATTCATATCTAACAGTATTTAGTTTATAATGCAGTGATAGTGTTTGGCAATATTGAGTGATATTACATTGATTGATCTAGCCTATTCAAAACAAAATACACTGTTTGAGCATTCCGAATGGATCAGTAGTCAAATATGCTCTTCTACAATATCAACAGATCCAATTTGATCTCAGTTATCCCAGCACTATTATTTTTGATCTAGAGTTCAAAGGTTGATAGTCTATCTGCAACCATCGTGCATGCAGTCCAGTGAGGCGTTTATTAGACTAGTCAGATAAATTCTTCTCATATTTCATCCAGTTCAGGAGATCGAGTCTTTCTTAGCAAAATAACCAATGTGTGATCTTAAATCACACATTGATCTTAATCACACACTTATCCGACTTCCTTTAGCACTCGGTTTATAAGCCTACGTTTATAAGAGTTATAGGCCTACTGACACCAGGAACCGCTGCAGTCAACACATTGTATAGGCTACCAACTTGAATATTGGACACAGGATGGTATATAGGAGAATATCCTGTTTCTTGGGCATGCTATCATTTCACCCGGACCTTAATCTAAAAGTGGGCCGACGTTGTGCTTTTGATGGTGTGGCAGCCTCTTTATTTACCACAGTCCCACCAGCATCCACATTACAAGGGTCCACTCCTTCCCCACAGAGCTGGCTCACAATGCGTTTACTCCCCTGGCTGTAGATGATCTGCTGCCTGTTATTCTTCAAGTTATAACGAGCCGAACTTACTAAGAAATAACCTATATAGCCATAGAAGTGATGGCGAATTGTGGTTTACAAAAATATAACTTCAATCGGCATAGCAAATGATTCATCATCACGTTAGTGTCTCTGTATTGCAACTTGTGGGTAACATTTTTTAAAACGAATTTGTTCTTAGGGGGAGATTTCTAAATCAACATGTAATACATAAATACTTTAATCAAATTGAGTTGTAGTGAGTGGTAAAGCGTCAGGACAAAGCTGGCGCACAATGTGTGATGTTCTGACTAACTAGGGTGACAATGGTGAACAAAAATATTTATAAATGATAAATAACTTGACATAATTGTAAATATTTAGTTTATAAGACAGTCAAATTATTTGTTATAATTAAGTTTCTGATATCAACTTTCATCAACGTTTCCGCTGTACGGGTATTTGCAAAGGAGTGACAGCTGTTGCAGCCAATAGCACGCGTGGATTTGAAGAACTGACCAATGCGGAGTCAGGGGCGTATTGTTATCAAGTCGTCCGCCGTTAGTAACAGGGCAAGCTGCTCAGTCAGATTTTGTTTAATAAATCGCTAATATTAATTAAACAGGCCCGGTGTCAGAGGAAAACAACAAATGCATTGGAAAGTTCTGGCATTTGGTATGATACAACAATTTTTTCCTGCAACGCGTTTGTGCCAAATGTGTTAAAAACGGTAAGTCATCGGTAAGTCATGTAGGAAACATGCTAACAACTGTTAGCATGTTTTCTAGCAGGCGAGCTAGCTCGGTTGTGATTGGTCGGCGGCGCTCGCGGTGGTGCGTTCAAGTCTTGTGGGATCTTTAAAACTCACTGGGGTTTAACAGTCTAACACCGTACATTAGGAATGCCTGAACCATGACTAAATATGCGTTTTTAATCATGTATGTTTGCTTGGCTCGCTTGATCCTTCATACCAGTAAACCACTGGTATAATCTTACTTGTGTTTTTATGTGGTTGTAACCAACACAAACCAATAACTACTGATCAACTTTATAGCAATGTATAGGCTATTTGTCCTGTCGTTTTCCAAACATGTCTATTTGTCAGTATTTTATTCGGCATTGATCCAGCGATGTCATGTGACCTTATTTGCACTTGATCTTACCCGTCAGCCTTTTTAGTAGTGTAACATTTAACCCCCAACTAATCTTTAGTAGTGTAACATGTAACCCCAAACTAATCTTTAGTAGTGGGGGGGCGCTTTCTGTAAGCCTGCGGTGCGCTCTTCACACACACACACACACACACACACACACACACACACACACACACACACACACACACACACACACACACACACACACACACACACTAACCCTTGACATATGGTAGTGAGTTTGTTGATGGAAGTGATTGCAGAGCAAAGCTATTTCTGAACTTGGCTGTCTTGCATATGCGGCCGTAGAATAGACGTGCAGTTCCACTGACAGCCTCTAGGTGGCGACAGAGTGACCAGCCACCATTCTCTGGTTCTAGTGCAGGCATATTTCGATCACTCAAAGTAAACGGGTTTTTTGTTAGGATCTCCTGTTAAGATCGCAGTGGCTAGTTCCTATTCTGTATGTTCCAATGTCCCGGTTAACCTCTCTATCACTAGGCCTTTTTCTGAGTTTCTTTATGAACATAACATACCCAAGGTAAATGGAGTATATCTCCACAACTGCAATGGCAATAAGATGTAATATTGCAAGGGAAAAGAGAAATAATCAATGTGGATACTACTGGTTATAGGGAATACAGCTAGAACAGCTTGTGGACTTTGTTTTGGAAATGTCGAGTTTTAGAATGAATAGCACTATCATTTGGTAGCCCTATAGTACTATAGGCACTATAGCGAATCATCTGATGAGTACCTGGGTCAATGTTAAATGTCAAAGTGAAGTAGAGCAAAATCTCCAAATAAGAACATAGATCCAATGCAAACCGATGCAAAATTGACAATTTAAACATGATGGGACACAAACGGTTGTGTATCTTGGGAACCCATTGTACAATTTTTACATTTGACCCCTCTTGAAGGCCAAACAATCGCAATTACATTGTTGCCACCAGATGGCGATGAAGAACATGTGTTCTGATTGTAGGCAATTTACCTATTTCCTCTGAAACCCTTTCTTAGGTACTAAAATTTTTCAAAAAAGTGTTTGTTGCTAAAATAATGCCCAGAAACGACATCACCCGTTGATGGTGGTTTTATGAGATAAAACACAAGTACAAGAATACACAAGTACAAAACGCAAGAAGGTAGACTGAGAATTGAATTGAATTGTAGCATTTAGTAGCATTTACCCCGGGTTACCGCAACGCTATATCTGTTCTCTAACTTACTATGGGCTGGGAAAGCTTGTCAGGAACAGAAAAAACGCGACCAAGACAAGGAGAATAATAATGAGAAGAATTTGACAAAGAGTTATCCGAAAACCATGTAACGGAAATGGATATACCTCTATCTGAAGTTCCGCCCCTCTCCCTCACAGCTTAAGCCATGAAACTGAAACTGATATTGCGCCATCCGAAGCATGTTCCGAAGACCCGCCCCCTCTCTCACACCAATAACATACTTTTGTCATGAGATGAGTATGCCTAACTGTGCGTTCACACCAAAAGCCACGGGGCGACGCAACTCCATAACAAAGTCAACGTAGAGAAGCGTATCAGGCGACTTTTGTCACTAGAAAAACCTGCTGTAAGATTTGACATGTGGCATGGCACTAATGCCCGGGTACGGGCGATTTAGTAGCGCAACACGCTACTAAATTTTCCCCACTATTCACAGAGCCGGAGGTGAATAATTGTTTTAGTATATACTACACGTGAACACTCCAAAAATAACAAGATAATAACTAACATAAATAACAAGGTAACACTTTTTGCCAGGATTTATTTGTTTTTATTAGCGGTTTATTTGTCCTCTCTCTTACTATCTCATCTTACTTACTCATCTTGATTTTCCCTTTCTTTCAGGTGTAACATACGTTGTAACAGTCGGAAACAGGAATAATGGCTTCTTGGATGGTCGGATGGAGATCTTCAGTGAGGACATCTAAGGTAAAGCGTTATTCCTGGGGGTTATCAATCTAATCTCATGGAGTTTCTCTATGTACATTAATCAATATTCTCAGCTGTGGTTGTGTGGCAGAGCCAGGGAGTTCAGTCTGAAGGTTTATCCAATTGTATACGAATGTATGTCTGATGATAAGGTTGA
Source organism: Micromesistius poutassou (assembly GCF_964030765.1). NCBI lineage: Eukaryota > Metazoa > Chordata > Actinopteri > Gadiformes > Gadidae > Micromesistius > Micromesistius poutassou. Next base: position 13,216,890 of record NC_140291.1, read on the forward strand.
CTAGCTTATATACACTAGCACGTACATGCACATGGTGAACACAGTTCAGTAGCAGTAGCACTTTGGTCTTTGTGATGAGACAATCTGAAAAATCAGGTATCCATTCACAGTGGTGTTTGTGGTGTTCACAAACCTCAACAACCTTTACTGACTCTGGCTGACACCTTCTGGTCGGTTTGTCAAATGGTTGGTTGATGTCACACCAGGAGAACACATGTTATTAATCCATTTGCGGGGGGCTGGAGGGACAAGTGTAAAATAGTGTTGTGAATGGCTGTTTGTAGATGAAAGGGCTTAGAGAAGTGGGCATGCATTCTTTAATGTCATTCTTGGTTTGGAGATGGTTGTTTTTAGGGTCATTTCCCATCTGATAACTAAAGGTCAGCTATTACTTTCGTAGAGAGTTGGTACCTAAAACTAAACTGTTGCGATTCAACCGCACACCTTCATGTTATCAAAAACCACCTATATTCACTTACCGAGGTGCATCAAACATTTGGTTGCAGCGCCGACTGCTACAGAGAGGAACGATCGATACATATAACAGATAGTGATCCATATAGTATATATAATATATATCTATGATTGTAGTTTACCACTATGGATGCAGTAAGAGCACTGTGTTGAGAAACGGTTATGAGCTGTTACATCAGTCATGTCCTACAACATTTGTGCCCATGGTGACTATTACAAAGATACCTGATTGGTTAAACCGCTTTATTGCTGGCTAGGGCTGTGAAAAATCTGTCAAGATCATCTCAAGATAATGTGTTTTTTCTCCCATCAACTAAGTAAATATTCCAAGAGTAGGTTGTATTTCAGTCGACAAGGAGACTTTACTTTGGTTCATAGTCAACCCAAAACAGTTTTACGTGTAGAGCTCACACTAAATGCTCTTCGGCATAATTGATACAAGGAAGTCATTTTAAATAATCAGATTGGTAAAAGATGTTTTAGCAAAGCCAGGAGAGACAGTTGCAATGGTATTTTCACCCAGACACATTCACAAATATATGACATGATAATGCATCAATCTCCACACTTATGTATATCCCATCCTTGTTGAATCTAAAGTAACACATTCAGGTACAAAAGGGAGTATTCCATCAACCAAGCTAAAGGCAAAGCAAGGCTTATTTCGCTTAGCCTCGCTACTTTAAGTTAGAGTTCCGTTCCATTAACGTGACTTAAGGGAATCTCTGCTAAGTAACCATGGCAATTTATCCGACCAAACTAACTGGTCAGTGGCAGGCTAACTGTCAGGCTTACTTGAGCAGTGTTTCAGAGATGTCCGTCTGTTGAAAAAAAGTGTACCATCAGAAGGTTCCGCCAAGTCCTCGCGATTTTGTCAAGTAAAAGACCACAATTGGTCAAATGTACATATATGAAGTACAAACAGCCTATATTTTCACTAAGGGCCTAATATTAAATGATGCAAATACAATAATTAAATGAATTGCTATCTGTTGTTATCATGGATATTTTCTCAACACATTTTTATACAAATCTATGTATTCTACCGTAATCGGGAACCAGCAGTTGGGTTCCAACTGCTAGTCTAGCGCTGGTGGTGTGGTGCGGGTGGCCCGAGTTTGCGTTCTGAGTATGTCATAGAATTCTTGGCATTGGCTTATTTTTGAGAAAGTAGGCCTAACAGTTGACTTTTAATATAATAAATATGTTTTACAATTTCCCCAGAACCCAAATGTAACTTGCAAAAACCCATGGTAAAGTTAATATTAATGTTACTGATAGTGAAGTCTTTGTCACAATGACAAAGACACTGCTGCATGGGAAATTGTCAGCCACATAAATTCCATTCAGGTAAGTTTCTCGGCAGGCAGCCGATATCACTTCTGTTGAGATAAATACTATGGTTAGTCAATTTAGAATATTTTTTTCTGGCTGCATTTACTAGGCCTATCTCTTCAAAGAAATGGAAAATTAGTTATTTGATTTTTCCAGTAATCCTTCCTAAATAACTCATTGCATGGGGATTGAACCCCGGATGACCGGGTGCAAGTCCAACACGTTACCTCGAGACTATCTCCCTGATTACAAAACCATGGTCAATATTCAATAAAAATATGTTATGCTTAATACTACTTATGCATGAAGATCAGCAATTCTTTTGCCAGACGGCCTCCCTGTTTTTATTAATGGTTATGTGTTCCTTTTTTGAGTTATTATATGCTTGTACTCCTCATAGACCTCAGCTTCTGAGCAGCTTCTTTTCGCCGCTGGAAAACATCCTGCTCTGTCCTTTTCGGACATTTGATCCATGATTCTGGATGAACGGTTCTGGGCTGGTTACATATCTCGTGAGCGTGCGTAATCCACGATAACGTTAGCCTGGTTTGAACTAACCTGAGCAAGGTGCGGCTGAATTGGGTTGATGGAATAGCTTCAGCCTCAAGTGGAAGTTGGCGTTAGTTCTAACTTGGCTTAATCAACTAAGCGCTGCCTTCGTTAGCGACTTTGATGAAATACCCCTCTGGTCTAATCAAAGGCATACCAACAACATAAATAAACAACTGGATTTTTCTGAATCTGTTTTATTTATACACATGAAAAAAAAAATACACATAAATAATATCTCCTTTATTTTTGAAGTATAGCCATTATATTTAATTGCCATTATGTGACGTTGCAATACTCCAAATTAAATATTACCTGGTATTTATATACAACAGTGAAGCAGCTCTTGGGAATCCACGCCGGTGAAAGAGCTCCGCCTAGTGGCCGATAGCTGTAACGTGAGAGGGTCGGCGTAATGGTGGCTGATCCTGTTCCTCTGAGCAGCGCAGTCTTTCAACCCCTCCTTCTGCCCATTTCCTTGAGGGTGTTGTCGGTTACAGTGCAACATGAGCATTTTTACACGCATAAAAACTACATCGAACACAAACTTAATAGTAGTTAAAATAAAAAATACTGTCCAATCAAGAGATATTATTTAATGTGTTATTAGTATAATATCCTCTTCTTTCTTTTCTTTATTTTTTTTTTTACATTTGGCAGATCAAAAACGTAATCTATTGGCTGTGGTTTATTATATACGGGTTTGTATGTATATGGGGTTTGTATGTTTGTATACTGGTTATGTTTTAGTTGTTAAAAGCAGAACCACATTCATCTTTGAAGACAATGCCCCCCTCTGGTCTCCTCTTTTAGGTTTTATTCTGTTCTTCTCGGCCCTTTGCTCTAGTGGCGACAACGTGGAATGACTCCCGCCTACATGAAGCACCGCGCACACGCTCACACATGCACGCTCACACGCTCTCTCTCACACATACAGACTCTCTCTCACACACACACACACACACACACACACAGCACTTCTATGTTTGTCAGACTCAAATCCGAGGGAGAGGAGCTAGCCGCCATTTTCTAAGCGTCTCTCCCTAAAACGAGAAGAAGACTCGCGGTGAACCACCGTGTGGATTACGCTCGCCTTTCGGGCTTTTTGACTCTTCGTCAGAATATCATTTCGAACATAGCACACCATTTGATAATTCGGGGGGTTTCCGCACTATCTCCGGGCCTCGTCTTATCGTCGGTCCACCGCCGAGGGGACGAGGTGTAGTTCGGTGATTCGCCCATATTGCGCGATTCCGGAACGAAGCCCGCCGACCGCTCGGTGGACCAGAGGAGCTCCGACCGTCTGGATTAATCCATGGCCCGTCGGTCCACGGAAGACGCTTTGTTTTGTTGCCGATATTCCGTTTCTTTCACTTAAACTGCGGGGGATTGTACGCAAAATTCCCTCGGATAGTGCGACCTCGTCACGTGGTAGGTTCCTCCTTTTTCTTTGTTAGCGATCTAGCAGCGAGGCGAGGGGCTCACCCTCCTCCACCAGCTCATCTCCAGCTTTCTACACTATATCATACACACGGTATCGGCACCGACCCCCGTGCACGGTGCTCCCGGTACCGCGGAGGCGAAGGGCTGGGAGCCCGGAGCAGTCCCGGGCGTTAGAAGGCTAGTCTACCATGTCTCTACTACGTAGGAGTCGTGGATTGAAATAAGTTCTGATGGTTTCCCATCGTCCGGATCAGACCCGCGGGTCCGGGTCTTCCGGGTCCCGGTGAGACCCGCGGGTCCGCGTCCTCCGGGTCCCGGGTGAGACGGACTGGACTCTCGGGGCTTAGTGGCACTATGTTCCCCGGACCCGTGAGACGCTCCAGCGACGTGCTCCGCGGAGACACAGCGACATGGCGGCCCGCGTCACGCCAAGTGTCCTGGTGGTGTGTCCAGGCTCTACGTGGTGGTGTGTTGTCGGGTCCTGGTGGTGTGTGGTTCTGCGTGGTGGTGTGTGTGGTCGGGTCCTGGTAGTGTGGGGCTCTACGTGGTGGTGGTGGTGTGTTGTCCTGGTCCTGCAGGCTAGTGGGTTAGCAGGGTGCGTTTCCCCATGAGCAGCTCTCTGCTGGGCTATCGTTAGCCTCGGACCAGCGCTCCGTCCACACGCGGTGTGTCGGGACATGCTTACACACACATTCTGTCCGCATTACGGTGCTTATCACCATGTAACCCCCATTTCACTGCCGATCTCTAACTTGTGTATTGTACACCTCGACCCGAGCTACCGAGAGCCTGGCCCAACCAGCCCCGTCCGACACGTAATACTCGTGCCACCAGAAGCGCGGTGTTTACCGGAATATACAGCATTAAAGTAAACAGCGCACCGTTTGACTGCGAACGGACGGTCCTAAGATCTGTGCGTTTGTGTCGCTGTTGTGGACCGTCCTACAGTCGTCCAACAGTCGTTGGACGGTGACATGTAACGTTACGCCATACTACAGTCGATTATGCGTATTTAAAAAAATACGTAGTGGGGTTTCATTCGAGCGTAATTTCCACCACCGAACCGGGTGGGTTTGATGAAGCGGTTGAGGTGGATGGATTGCATAATCCTTGGGAAATACCAACATGGCGTTGTGCAGCGCGCTGCGGTGGAGCACTGAGCCCCCTATTCATCCTGAAGACATCCAGGACGAAGCACTCGGTCAAGCTGCAAATACACCCATCCAAATCAGATACCAGTCCCCCCACACACACAGCGAACCTGTGATCCACGTAGAAAGGCAAACGTTTGACAGCACGTACAGGCGTTGTTGTGTACATCCGAAATTACATGGGGATGAAGGGTGACATCATGTGTACTTGCAGCAGGCCCAAATCCATGTAATCACACGCCCTACGTGGAGCCCTGCATCACACGGACACATGTAGGCCAATAGGGTGGGATGATTTGCTTTGCGTGTATCACCAGCAGCACCAGCAGCTACAATGTAAATGTAGGAATCCTATTTGAGGAGTGTTCTGAGTAATTGCAGCTAAGGCGTTGACTGTGGGTGTATGATGTGATTATTGTTCCATCAGACTTGACACTTCTCAGCCCAAGGTCACTGCAGTACAGCAGTTGGGAGTCTGGTTTGGATAAACATTTACACCAGTTTACCTGCCTTTGTTTCCTGATGCCTCTGCAGTATCACTTTTAGCAACGTAGCGGCAAGCAGGTCAACAGAATGTCACTGAGTCACCACCATCTCATTATATCGGCCTCTAGAATATATTAGGGCTGGACAATCACTTTAGCTCTCCTTTTTCAATCAATGTCTCAGACTCCCATCAAGCTTAAGTACAGGCAGCACTGCATATTGCTATTATAGTTAAAATAAAACACTTACCATACTGGACAGGGTTATTCTCGGGTAATCCTCCAGTTGCTGTAGTCATCTCAAATATTGATGTGTATACATACATCAAGTCTTTGTTCCTCCAAATTGAAAATGCTAAAGCTGCACTTGCCTGCTGATATCAGATGGATCACGAGTCCAAGTTATGTTTCACTCTCCACAACACAGACCTGGCTTTCTAAAAAATGGTTGCTATATTAGCACACATTATCCCTCAACTCTCTTCTTCAAGCTTCTCAATAGTATTTACTTGAGTAGTCCATAGCTTCATCAGGTATGCTTTGAAGTTGGCTTTTTGTGTGTAGGTTTTCTCTTTACTGACTAGATGATGCTGTTCACTGACTTCCTTTGTGTGTTAACATTCTTCTCCGATCTCTACCTGTTGGACGGCGGTGTGTGGGCGGTTCTCTCTGCACCTGTGTGTGTTAATGCAGTTCTCACTCTGGACCTGTGCGTTAATGCAGCTCGCTCTCTCTCTCTCTCTCTCTCCCTCCCTGTGTCATTGCTCCAGGCTGTCTTCTGGCGGGGCTGTAAGCGGGTGGTGTGGAGCAGGCCACGGTGCCCGTCCCTCTGCACTGCATGGCTGCGATGGCGCCCGCTCTCACCGACGCCCCAGCCGAAGCTCACCACATCCGCTTCAAACTGGCTGCCCCGTCCTCCAGCCTCTCCCCGGGCAGCTCTGAGAACCACCCCAACTCCAGCAACCTTCTCCTTCACAGCAGCGGGCCGGCCAGGCGCAAGGCCTCTGACGAGCGTGCCCTCCAGGAGCAGCAGAGCCAGCAGCAGGTTGACAGCCCGGCCCAGACGCCTAATCTGGGCAAGCTCCAGCCGCTGGTGGCCTCCTACCTGTGCTCTGATGTGACACCCGTCCCGTCGTCCAAGGAATCCATTGCACTGCAAGAAATCCTCATCAAACAGTCTGTGTTGAAAAGTCACGGCATCCTGCCCAACTCCTTGCTCAACGGAGGGGGAGACTTCCTGCTGAGGAAGAAGCAGACCTTCGAGCTCTCGGGCGGTCAGCTCAAGAGCCTGATGAGCGCTAACACCAACGGCGGCAGCCAGCCCATGGCTCCCGTCAACGGCCTTGCTAAGAAACTGGCCACCTCGGGCTGTATGGTGGCGGTGAACGGAGGGAAGCCCTCCGCCTCCGCCACCTCGGACCCCCAGAATCTCCTTCTAGACTTGGACAACACCCCCACCATCAGAACCCTCAGACATCATCAGGCACATTCCTCCAGGGTCTCTCTCGCCACAGATGGTAACAGCCCTGACCCCCCACCAGCACAGCCTCCCTCCCCGCCTGCCTTTGGGCTGGGCAGTCCCAACGAACACATGAACGCAGGAGAGGAGAGTTCGCACAGCTCATCGACTTGCCCGCAACAAGCGGATGGAGAGAGGCCGGGTGGCAGCCAGCAGAGCTCACCCGTGTTGCTGCAGGCTCCTCCTCCATCTTCCGTCTCCCAGCCTCCCACCTACTCTCTGGACATCCTGGACTCCCAGATCAGAGAGCGTAGCCTGCTCACCAGCAGCCGCCAGGCACAGATCGAGAGCCGTCTGCGGCGCCTCCGAAAGCGGCTGCAGGTGGTGCAGGCTAAGCAGGTGGAGCGACATGTTCAGCAGCAGCTGGGCGGCTTCCTGGGCTCGGCTCTGAGCCGGCTTGTGGGCCCCGGACGCAGACAGGAAGTTTCCCCCTCCACGGCGTCGTGGAGGACGGGGCGCCAGACGGCGGTTGGCAGGGACAGCCTCGGCCGCTTCCTGAAGGCCGGGGCCATGCCCACGGAGCTGGAGAGGCTGTGTCTGAGCGGCTCGGCCAACCTGCGCGCCACCGAGAGCGCATTTGACTCGGATGTGACGGAGAGCAGCTCTGGTGGAGACTCGGACCTGGAGGAAGAGGAAGTGGCCCGGGTAGACGTCGAACAGCGGCACGTCAAAATGTAAGCCCCCCCCCACCTTAATGTGTCCTCTCACTGCTAGTAGTGCCACGCGGTACTGGACTGGTAATGGTTTATTTGACATGGATGTCCACAGTATGTGTCAAATGTTGATTTTTGTCAACAAGGCATCCCTTAAGTATATGTTCTGCCTATGCTTTTTACTGTCTCAACTACTTTTTTTAATTTTTTACCAAATTATAAAAGCACTGTTCCTTCTCTGTAACCTAGTAAAGGACAGGGACTGTTAGCGCCAACGGCAGAGCTCTGAATGCCAACAGGTGTTGGTGACACAATAGTGGCTGTGGCTGATGAGGTTAACCTGCGGGGAGGGGTATAGCTGTCTCTACCAGAGGAGGAGATACCTTCATGTGGAAAGAAACCAAATTTTCCGGAGCTCACACTCTTTCGTTCTCTGCCACTAGCTCTGTCTCACTCACTTCACCACTCTTTGTCTCTCCCTCGGACTGTCCCTTGTCTCCCTTTCTCTTTCCCTTTCTCTGTTTCCCAGTCAGGTGCGACTGCTTTTTGGGTCAGTTAATGTATTGCAAAGTGAAAATGTAGAGGCGGGTGGGTCAACAGCGTTAACAGACCCAGTGACCTATGCAGGGCTGGTAGATCATTAGCAACAACAGCGCAGAACACAAAGATTTTACCACCCAGGCCTGTTGCCTTTTGGACCTTTGGCCTATAAAGACTTGGTAGGCTCGGTAGCTAGACAAGGCTGCATTTGTTATGCCCTACTCAGAAACCGACTATATATGCATGTCATATACCTAATGCTAAGGGATCGGTCACTTTAGTATGTTTGTGTTGGTAATATGTGGCATAAAAGCATACTCAAAGCTAAATAGTTTCTTTAATCCCTGTGGTGATTCAGCAATATGGCCCACAGCTGGGAGTTTCCGTTAATCATACCAATATTGGTGAATCTTTGACAAGCAAGATCAAGAAGGACATGTATTTACCGGACGTTTAAAAACAATAACGTTGCGGCTTGTATTCCGATTTTACGTACGATAACTTGCTTCTAGAAAATGCAGCTTTATTTTGAAAAATACAGTATATAAATAATACTGGATTAAAGAACTGCAAAATAATCCCTGTAATGAGTACAGCAAAGGGATATATTGCAGTGACTTCATACAGTGGTCATATTTCCCAGTACCCTATATAAAAAAAGCTGGATCTTCTATAAGCTGCAGGAGCGGTACAATGGGGTTGCATGTTTCAAAATACCCCATATAAGCCACTCCATAGTACAAATTGCATCTTATTACTCATCTTTGCCCACAACCCAAATACTAGCGTTGGCAATCTAAACGTCAGTGATTAGTTGGCGATAACGCTGATTCAAGCCTAAGTAAAACCCTGAACTTTTTGACGGTTTCAGTTAACAAGGCATCTTAAAGCAATTAGTTTAGACGCGGACGTCGCAGAGGCTTTGAATGACCGCTCATGGACTGAGAGCACGTTGTGGCAAACTGTGTTCCTTGTTTTTTTGTTGGTTATGAAGTGATGGCAATGTTTATCTCTTTACGAGGTGATGTGGGTAATGGTTTCCAATGTGTTCACTATTTGTACAATGAGATTGTATTGGTGGTAGGGGCAAGATAGTAGACAGCTTGGTGTCTACTATCTGGGCTGCACGATAACTTTTTTTTAAACTGATAACCGATAACTTTCAGCTCCTAAAGACCGATAACACACACATATACACATATATATATATATATATATGATCATGACATTGTCGCTCAGACATCAGTAGAATCAACAGGAGGTTTAGGGGGGAGGGCTTGCAAGGGGCGGGATATGACGTAGGGTCGAGGTTCGCAGGACGACCCCTGTCACTCAGGTGTGTTTTGGTCTGACCGCAGATAGCAACGGAGGCAGAATGGGCAGAACTCATCGCGATTATCTTAAATGTTGCTGCAGCGATGCATCATATATTCCTTTGCATCCACAACATCCGCATCGATCGATGAAAGATTGGAGCATGAGTTGGAGACAAATAGAAGAAACGACGAATAAGAAAGGCGTCACGAATGACTGTGTTACTGGAAAAAGTGTATTTTTTTGCTTTACATTTCACATCTAACAAACACTGGGACAAATGTAGTTGATATCTGTGTTTAACTGAGAAAACAGGGAGTGGAAGGCCGGGACCCTATAATGTCGCGCTAACTGTTAATAAGTGTAACGAGAGTAGCGTATGTGTGTGCGCTGGAATGGCAGTGTGTGGACGAGCAAGGAGAGCGAGCAGTAGCGAGTGTCAGTTTAGTGAAGTAATAAACAAGTCCGGTTGTGTCTGTGCAAACGTGTACTGTAAAGTTAGTGACACTATGAATAAAGTACCCGGCCTGTCAATAATCGGCGGCTGCTTCATTCCGACCATATTCCGACCTATAAGCAGACCCACTGCCGGTCAAAGGGAAGGGTGTTACCCCCGAGAGAACATCGACGTCTCCACAGGGAACGTCTCCCCTGTGCTCCTCGACTACGGTCTGGGAGCCGACCACAGGAAAGGTGTAACATAATAATAAAAAAAAAACAGATTTTCTATATACGCGTGCAGTTGTGAACTCATGTATGGTAATTGATTGTATGATGTGTACTTTTAGGGTTACGATAAGACCTTTCATTTAGTGGGAGCGGGGCAAAAGCCGGGGGCTATTCGTCAGGACATCGGACTTATCAGAATGACAGAATCATTTCTGTTATCTGCCTGATAATTATTGTGCACCCCTAGTTGCATGTTACCTCTTAGCTAGTTGGCTAGATTTCTCGTTGCCAGCTCTACGTCTTCTCTGGGGCGGCAGTAGCTCAGGAGGTAGAGCAGGCTGGCTGGTAACCGCAAGGTTGCTAGTGCTCCTAGCTAGTGCCGAGGTGTCCCTGAGCAAGGCACCTAACCCTAACTGCTCCTGACGAGCTGGCTGTCGCCTTGCATGGGTGACGCCGCCGTCGGTGTGTGAATGTGTGCATGAATGGGTTAGGCATTATTGTAAAAAAAACTCGCTGTATAAATGTGGTTAATTTTCCATCCATTTACAATTTCTCTTGAAGGGGTAGTAGTAAACAGGAAATGGTTGAAAAACAACAACCTCTGTGCTCCCTCAGGGGTAGGCTTGGTGGCTGCTGTCGCCCTGGTAGTGAAGGGTTGTCTGTATCCAGACCGGAGACTTTATTAAAACTTGGTACGGTGGTGATTGCAAAAGGAGAGACCTCTATCATCTTTTGCATGAAATGTCATCCATGTTGTAGCACATGCAAAAATGCTCCATAGTAGAATATCAGACGTGGCAAAGTTCAAGTATTATATCTAATATATTAATTTTAATTTTAACGCAACTATTTTGTTGCGTTATTTCTTTTGCCACCAAAAATAAAAATATATTTTGTATTCTACATGAAGGAGGAGGATCTAGGGGGGGTCTTGTGGCCATGGCTTAATTATGTGTGTATTGCCATTAGCTTTACCAACTTTAGTGACATTATCAGAGAAGGACTTTGTATTGCTTAATGTTTCATGTAGGTTTGGGATGTGTATTGCCGGCAGGAGGCGGTGGGGGCTCGATACCAATGCCCCCCCCCCCCCACCAGGGCTTACTCTAACCCTACCAGGTGGTAGTAAAGTTAGATGCATGGTGGTGCTACCCCCCCCAAGGGCGTACTCTAAAGGGCTCTTTATGGTTCCACGTTGACGCAACGCAAGGGGGTTACATACCCGTCACGTCCTTGCGGACCCTCCTTGCGTCCACTGCAAAGGCCTGACGTGCTCCTCCCAAAAATTGTAACCATGCGTCGAGCCAAGGGCTGTGATTGGTCCACGAACGACATAATTTCCGGTAATTCGCTTTGTATGTAAAATCAAAGGAAAACATGTAACTTTTGCCTTCATAGCTGTAACCTTTTTTTTTTTTCTTGCTAGTAATCTGTATAAAATGGAGACGTTTTGTATTCGGTCATCATAGACTTAAAATGTAATGACCAGAATGGACAACGATGACCAACTAGCAGCCTATCTTCTGTTTTTTGTTATACAAGACCAACTATTTGTTCTCTTTACCACGGACATGCATAGTGACACGTAAACCAGGCACAGAACCATAAATGTTCACGACTACATCGAAGCGACCGCGTGGTCATTGTGTTGCGTGAACGTGGAACCAATAATCACCTCTTAACCTTACTAGGTGGTACTAAAGTTTGATGCATGGTGGGGCTACCCCCCCCAAGGGCTTACTCTTACCCTACTAGGTGGTAGTAAAGTTATATCCATGGTGGTTCTAGGTGGTAGGGCTGGGCGAAATGCCGATAGTAAGAGTTATATTTTTTTGAAAGAGATACATAGTTGAGACAATATCGGCATACTGGTATATGGGCATACTGCCCATTTCTCAGCTCCATTGTTCTCTGAACAAAATTCCCAGTGGTCCTACAGTCTGACATCCCTTTCTTTCGAAAAAATTAAACCCTCTGCTCTGACATCCCATTGTTCTGACCGTATAAGATCAGAATCAACAATAACAGGCGACATTACGTTTCTCTGATATTATGAATCTTAAGCGACTGCATCAGGTTCTCAGACATCTCTGGTCAAGTAAAAACTCATAGTGGTGGTTATCTCAGCCATGGTGGAGAAGGAATTGGGGGAAAGGAACTTTGGCTTTGACTCCCTGAAGTCCAGATTGAACCGCTACATGGAGGAGAAAGGGATTGTTGCCCGGGATTGTCTCAGGCAACAAAACTAAACCCAAATAAATGGTTGATGGTGATTACTTGTGGCGTTGAGTTAAAACTACACACTTTGCCTGTTTGGTTCAAAATATATCGCCATTCGAACAAAAAATATTGCGAAATGAGTTTTGGTCCATATTGCCCAGCCCTACTAGGTAAAGATTTCAGTAGCACAAATACAGATTTAGTAGCACAAGGACACAAGTGGACCGTCCACACTATTTGAGAAATACACTGTTGCTACTCCCTGAATGTTTATGAGGAAAGCCAGTTAATCATAATAATTATTCTTGTAATAATAATTATACTGAAATAATAACAAGAGGGATCGACAAAAGGCTACACATCTCTTTACGTGACGGGGACAGGGGAGACTGTAACACAGTGTAATCCAGGAAGACAACATGCAGGACAAATGGAAGAGCAACAAGGGTCAGCTAGCCATATATAAATCTAATGTCATGTTTAACTTCATGGTATGTCATTATTTTGTCTAACTCTTTGATTGAATTTCTTAAAATATATATATGTAGATGGATAAAGCATTATGCCACCTTAATAAATCATCCAACTGCATGAGTTTCTTATTGCTGTCCAACAATTACGGTCTTCAATCAGCAGACGTATCCAGTCGAATTGTGTTTTATTAAGGCTAATGTTTAGGCCAGGGTACTTTATAATTCACCTATTCTGTAGAAATACTGACCAAACAATCACTCTATTGAGAAGAGTGCTGCTGCCCATCTCCTGGCCAGGATAACACTGCGAGACACACGCTCATACCAGGATCAAGTCTGTAGTTCACAGCATTACAATTCCTGCCGTCTGTTTCCTCAGTTGTCCTCATTCTGGCTGATTGAGGCAGCGTAAGTAACTACCAAAAAGTACACTTGTCCATGACAAAGCAATGCAAGTAATGCAATGTAATTCTTTGCTGAATGTAGAGATGCGCATTACAATTGATAAATATCTCTTGGCAAATAATCCTTTACAATTGCATACATGATCAGAACTCTCCCACTGTACATCCCTGCAGCTGGATCCTTAATTGTAGCATTTCAAGTTTTTTTACACTGCACTTGCACACACAATTTAGAGGCACAGGTGACTATTAGGCGACTTGAATTTTTTTTCAGGAACTGGTTCAGACCTATGGTTTCCAACCAATTCAGCTGAATCTCTGTTGCTTTTTTTGATTTTCTGATATGTTCTGGTTAATTTCTAATCACACCTGAGTTTTTATTATGGGGGGGGGGTTGTGTGTGTGTGTGTGTGTTGTGCGCTAATTAATAGCCCCTAACTATTAGGCAGTTAAGGCGCTTCAGTAAGAAACAGGTGGGCTAAGTCAGTGGCTGGGAAAGCACAGTTCAGTTCTAGCCATTGACATGCATGCTTGTGTTGCATTGGGCTAATCTTATCCCAGCTGTCTTAGTCGTGTGCCTTCTTGTTTACCAAGGGGCTGCTAGCCGCTAGGCCTGTTGTGGGCATGTTGCTACTAGGGCTGCTTAAAAATGACGATGCACATTTGGGGACGAGGGACAGAAAATGACGATCGTTTTGGTCGCTATTTAAATTGACAGCTGTATTTTAGGTCATTCTGAGCCTGCTTTACGTTGACTTGCTCGACAAATCCGAAATAAGAACATAGAGGAGCAGGACACGAAACGCAACAGTCAGAGACAGAACAAGTGTCAAGAGATGTGATCTACATTCAAGTGATGAAAGCAAATCGTGTGTGTGTGTGTGTGTGTGTGTGTGTGTGTGTGTGTGTGTGTGTGTGTGTGTGTGTGTGTGTGTGTGTGTGTGTGTGTGTGTGTGTGTGTGTGTGTGTGTGTGTGTGTGTGTGTGTGTGTGTGTGTGTGTGTCCCCACACAGGATACATATGTACCATGAAGATGTGACTGAGAGGAGAGGGAGAAACTAATAGGACTATATATTGTTAAGCAAATAAGTCAGCAACTACTGTTTCCATAGTACATGTAAAATGAAAACTGAATTCATTGAAGACAAAATGTTTTATTTCTTTTAATTTTTCAACTGAGCAAAGATTAAGCAGAAGTACAGTACACAACAGTTAAAATAATAGCACATGAGGACATTTGTATAAAGTAGTATTCCCCCCCCCCCATTTTGAAAATTAAATTTAAGCCCTGATGTGTCTTTGTCTGATTGAGGGTTAGGGCATTTTCTTTCCTTGGATTTATTAGCAGGCTACACTGTGTCTGGCTACTATGAGGTCACGATGCTTACATAGCTGCAGCGGCTATCGCCGTCCGGCTTAAACCCCGCCCTACCATAAGGGTACTGTCTTAAACCCCGCCCTACCATAAGGGTACGGTCGGCAGTGGAAACGCGAGCCGTGACGGAGCTGGGCCAAACCGCACCCTCACTACTGGGCTAAGGCGCGCTGGGTCCGAAGCGTACCCGCCGGTGGAAATGCGCCAATACACAACAACGGTACTAAAAAAGCATGAAAGTTGCTCTGAGTCATAACCATGGGGATAACACCCCCCCATCTTCCTAGAATGCTCAGCCCAATCATTATTTTTTTAATGTATACAGTATAGTGAAACAATAGGTCCACATACATGTTTTCAACAGCCCTGTGGACAAGCAGTTACGCAGTGTCTTGGTTTTTGATATTTTATATTAATATTGTATATTGTGAAATAAATAAGATATTTATTTTACTGGCTCCAGGACTGTGGAGATTTCTGAAACGTGAAACAATGTGGTTGTTCGTGTTTACTTTAATATTTATTTAGTTTCCGTTTAATTTGTGCCCTCATTTGTATTTAGTTTATATGGTTATAAAAAAATTAGTCATCAAGCATGTTGTTAGTAGTCATTTCTTTCACAGAATTGAAAGAAAACATACTTTATCATGATGTATATTGTTATGGAGATATGAAGTCCCATAAGGTGATGGAAGATCTTGCCAGAGATGGCTAAACTGTCGTTCATGGCTGCCTTTGAGAGTGTGTGGGTATCTTGAGTCTGAGATAAAGTCCCACGTCTTGCATAATGCTTGGTGGACAGATGGCTGCTGAGCCATTCTGTAATGGTTGTAGGGCCCCATCCAAACGGTTTGAGGGGTCAATTTACCAGAGGTGGCCTGGTACCAGAGGTGTAGAGCTGGTAGATGCTGTGGGTGAGTGCTGAACACAACAGGGTTATTAGAGCATGTCTAGTGCAGGCTGCTGTGTGACATTGGGGTTACAGGGTTGCTAGGCCCCCTCCCCCCCTGCCTTTCAATGCTACTAGTTCAGCATTACGCTGCATTCTTGTCAGCTTAGCCTCTCCCCTCCTCCCTCTTCCTTCCCTGTGTTTTGGTTCTGGTTCCTGACACATCTGGATGTGTTTAGCCGGGCTTCAGTTCCCCCACACCAACCCACAGGCGTTACATAACCCCCTTTTATGTAACGCCGGCTGCTGCGCTGGCCAAGTTGACCCTGGTTCCTGTCCCCCAAACCCAGTCTGTTGCCCTGACCCGTGCCTGAAACAACCTAGAAAAGGATTGGGCAGACCAGGCCTGGTCAATGCTAATGCTTAAGGTTCCCCTCCCCCGGTCTCTGGCCTCCTAGGGACCCTGTTGCTTCTAAACACTAGCTGGGTGGTGGGAATGATGGGATTCAGTTCCATCAACCAGCTACCGTTTGGAATCGAGATGGCTGCAAGGTAAATAAGGCACATAGTACTGGCATCTGCTGTTTTCTGTTTTCTGTCCCTCATCCTCTCAACCAATAATTCTGTAACCAAAGCTGAACCTACAGCAGCACTGTGCTGTTTGATCAGGCCCACCTCGAGTCATGTTCACACCCATTCCTCACAGAGCTGAGTGTATATGTTATAAAAGGATGCAAAGTTTAGTTGTCTTTAACATCTTCACTGGCACAAACATTCAGAGATCTGAAGGAACGTGTAGCCTGGTGCTTGCATTTGTTCATGTGTGCAACATGAATAATAACACGCAAGGGACTGCAGTAAGGAAGTGGGAAGTTCATCAAAGAACAGAGACCATTTCCTTCTGGCTTTGAACTGCAATAGGCGTGTTTGGAAAGGCCCTTTTAAATTCAGTTGGCTCATTGTGAAGTTCTTTATGATACGAACAGCGGCATTTTAAAGCTACAGTTAAGAACCAGAGTAAGGTATGGAAGGGAACAGAACTAAAATAAGGTATTGATTAAAAACCAGAATAAGGTATGCTAGAGAACATAACTAAAATAAGGTATTGATTTAAAAAACCAGAATATGGTATGGTAGAGAACAGAATAAGGTGTAGTTCAGCATAGAATAAGGCAAAGAATGGAGCCAGACTAAGTCATAGACGAGGGTAAGGAACAGGATGAAGCTAAGCCTCACCATATGAGCCCGGTCAGGAGCACCAAGAGCAATGTGCTGACATCCGGCCTCTGGAGTGGTGGAGGGAACGGAGGGTTGAGGGGAGGAGGCACAGGGTGGTGGAGGGGACGTAGCCCCTAGTGGCGGTGGTGGAGGGGTCGTAGCCCCTAGTGTAGGTGGTGGAGGCGACGTAGCCCCTAGTGTAGGTGGTGGAGGGGTCGTAGCCCCTAGTGGTGGTGGTGGAGGGGACGTAGCCCCTAGTGGTAGATGCTCAACTTTCTCTCGAAAGCCACAGTCAACCTCTGCCCAGACAGAGCTCCACACATCTACACACACCGCTCCCAGACAGAGCTCCACACGTCCACACACAGCCCAGACAGAACTCTACAAGTCTACCTATTTGTGCAGACTTGTGGGGGGGGGGGGGGGGGGGCATTGTAACATGTCTCAAGCCAGAGGCAGTAGACTGGATTGTATTCCTTGCAAAAACTTTGAAAGACATTACAAGCACCTCATGTATGATTTTTCTTTAGCCTGCAAATAACATGTGTGTAATTTTAAGGCCATATCACCCAGCCCTAGTGACAAGGTTTTACTGTCCATCCAGAACAGTACCTGGGTTTTTATGTTGTGTATGCATAGCTCTAGTGCTGCTGTAACTTCGCATCATGAACAAACCGTCTATTGTTTTGGATAATTCGAAATACTCCCATTGTTTGTCAATGCAGTGTCTTTGGAAACTTTTTCGGTTGTACACTGAGGCTCTGCTGTTTCATTCACTGTATCTGACGGGTACTGACGTCGCCCACTCAGCCGATTTCAGCTTTCTGAAGCATTATTAAAATGGCACAAATGAAATGGCCTAGAAATGAGAGAATAATTGACACCATCTCATCCGGGCAGCAGAGCACCCTGGGTCTGACATGATGCATGGAGGTGCTGGAAGAAGAGGATAGGCCGCTGGGTGGTTGTTTGAGGAGAACCCTGCTTATATTCCCCATGTAGCGCTACAGTGTATGTAGCGTGCTCTCATCGTCTCAGTGCAGTAGCACAGGGTGTTTTATTCTGTTATGCAGTAGTACAGTATGTCACCTAGGGTTGTGCCAATGGACGATGTTATTGTCCATCGTGATGGCTGACCGACATCACGATGGAGAGCCACCATCGTGATGTCACGCCCCCCCCTCTGTCAGACACACACTAACCCTAGTCTCTTCTATAGTTAACCTAAAAACTTTGCAGGGATTGCTCTGTAAATTAAATTAAATGAGAATATAACTAATGCTTATGCATGCTATTTTAAATACAGTAGCCTATGCCAGAGACTTAGTTAGTCTTCCGAGATCTGATAGCATTTCTCGAGCCAGATTACACAGTGCCATGTCACCAAACTATGACTGCGGCTTGAGAAAATGTACAGCGAAGCAGCAGCCTCCCTCCTGTCCTTAGTGGACAAAGTTGCCATCACCACCGATGCTTGGACAGCGTTGTCACTTGTCAGTCGTACGTGACCGTGATTTTTTTACTGACTGGGTTGTGGAGAGTGCGATCCTGCAGACCCGCTCAATACCAGAGAGGCACACTGCGGAAAACATGAATTTTCGTTTCCAAATATTTATTTTAAAACAAAAATGTTTTAGTGTGTGTGTATGTCAAATTAAATGGTTTTAAATCTTAAATAAATTCTGTTGCAAAGAGGAGAGGCGCAGCATCAATATCCTAATTTTAATAAGTGAGTCAGCCGACGCCAACACATTTTGCCTATTGTAAATTGACATGAGACATTGTAAACGTTCGCAATCCTGCTCTATGCTCTGATATTTTGTTTATCATCATTTATATTAACCTCTGCGTGGTGCACACGCAAGCGGTCATGAAGATTGGTCATCTGCCCGTCTTTTGTGCGGCTCACACATGAGCAGATCGTGCACACAACTTCAGTCATCTCCCTTGGCTGTCCACTCTCATTAGGTCTAAACTCAAATTTGCCATATAGGCGAAGTAGTACCCTTTTTAGCAACCAACGCCACGTGCAAAACGTGCCCGGATGAGTAATTAGTTAGGTTAGTAAAATAACAAAATTATATTTTATAGTAGAAAAAAATATTTATCTAAAGAGAGTAAAAAAAAAAAAGTGCCGCGCATCGCCCAACACTAATCTCACCTGCATAGTGTTGAGGTGGGAGGCCAGAGACCATGGATCTAGGGAGGTAGGGTGGGAGCTTTTCCTCTGGCACCAGCTGTATGGGTGGACCCATACTGGGATCTCCTCATGCTGTAGTTCCTGCTCTAGTGGGCACTCTCTTTATGCTCTGTACCACAAGATCCATGCAGAAAAGTTTCTGGTGCAAATTGGTCCCCTTTCAGTGATATTCTGCCTATTTGTTTCTAGATGGCTCATTGACATGGATGGTGTTGATCTAAAATGCGGGTCGAGTCATTTGTGGGTAGGTGTGTGTACTGTTGCGTTCTGCCACTCTGCTGAGGAACTTTGATCCACAAACTATTAAATCCCTGAATCCCAATTGAATAAAACATCTGAATTGCTAGGCAGAGATCCCTGATAAATGTCAGATCCTTTTTGTGTTCCTCCATTCTTTTTTTAATTTTTTTATTTTTGAATACCTGGCTAACTTGGACATTAGACTGACAGAAATTAGTTTAATCACAAGCTACTTCATACTATGAGCCTTTTTGCCGTTAGTAGTTTGGCTGGGCTATATCGAATAATTTGAGTCATGTAAAAATAGTTGATGCATTGCCAAACCAGTGGTATAAAAAGCTTATCACTGCGGTAAGAAAACCAAAGCCATACTGGTCCAGCCTAGAAACATGGCTCCATGCTTTGAGAGTAGGCCTATGTCACATCATCACTAAGCAAATGGGGGTTTGAACCTTCTGTCATGTTTTCAGAAATTTGAGCGTGATCAACCGGAAGAGAAGTCTCACATGCCCTATTGTGGTGACTGATGTCATAAAAGAAAAACATTTGTACCTGTTATATTCTGTTTATTTAATTACCAACCTGTTGTGATTAATAGGAACAGCTTTCTGGTGTATTTGGACCTCATTTAAACATCGAAATGGCCTCTAAATAAGTACATTTTAAAACCCTATTCCCCCACCACACACACACACGTTTGCAGCAACCTCTTATTAAAATCGCTGCAACTGCGACTAATTGGAGAGCCATCGTGGAAGATTTCATATCTGCATTTATTATTCCTTAACTCTATTCCAATAAATATTGGAATATTGGGGCTCAGTACTGATAGTTTCTGAAATGCACATTTGGAAAAATCTACAGGCCACTCAATGTTTTTAATATTCAACCCTGAATATTTTTACTTGACAAATGTCAGTTTTATCAGCTGTTGGCTTGTGTTCATTTTGGACCATGTCAATAAAGTTTTTGAGTTTCCTGGAAGACATAAATAACAGGCCAACATACAAATAATAATGAACAGCAGACATTGTAACATCAGTGAATATTTGCTATGACAAGCATTTCCCTCTTTCCTGTGGACTGAAGCCACTTTGACATTCCAACTGAATTAGCATAGTTGTATGGACCAAGATATCATTACATTTGTGCTCTTCACATTTGCGACCATTGGTGACATTTTAATCTAAATGCATTCTGGGATACTGTCCCCATTCCACCTGTGTGGACTGGGGACCCCCTGCATTACATGGGGGTGCCCAGAGAGATGGGGGGGGGGGAGTGGACTCAGGCAGGGACGGTATGGAACATGGCTGAAGTTATTCGTGGCCAAGAAATGCCCATGAAGCACTGAAGAGCGGTATGTGTTTCCATCTTAAACAGTGAGGCTGGAATATTGTATATTGTGTTCCCTGGTTGCCAGTTAGACTAAAGCCAGAGTCTGTCTAGCAGCTGAAAAGGCCTCTGGATCTCTTTCCTCTGTCGTGGTCGGAGCTCTCTGAAGGCCCCCCTCCCTGGCTAGGTCAGTTACTGGACACACCCCACCCTCCTGTAGGCTGCAGTGCTAGCCTGGCACCAGCCCCTCCAGCGCCCTGCGGCCTATCGGAGGCCTCTAAAGCCGTCTGCTCCTCACAACGCTGCCAGGGCCCCTGAGCCATCCGTCTGTTAGTCCATGGTGTGTCCTGCCCTCCGTCTCTTCAACCGGCTCATAGTTCAAAGGAGGACGCATAGAGAGAGGAGTGGAAGCTCTGTGGCCACCGTCAGACTTGTTATTCTCATGTTCCCACAGCCCTGACGGCATAGCATTCAGCTCGAACAGCGCCCTCTGTGGGCCGAGAATCTTTCCTCTCTCCCCCTCCTTTCTCTGCCTTTTTTTGAAGGGAAGTGATCAGGAGTGTTTGCCCCCTGGTGGTCAAAGTGAAACAATAACACAACAATGAGGTTCTGTTGGTGCTCGCTCACTGGCCCCTACAGGCTGGCAGTGGAAATGCGTTGGAGCATGTCAAACAACACACTGCATTGTGCAATGTGTGAGAAATGGTGCTTCCAGCTTATTGTTGGAGCAATTGAGATGTTGAGGCAAGCCGATCTAATCTTAATTTTCCTAATTGTCCTATGGCTTTTCTGCCTTTTGTATACAGGACAATAGGGGTGGACGATAAGTCAGTCCCCCTCATCTGCGAACAGCCATTCACTACTTTGCCTTCTGTGCAGCGGTTGTCTGCGTGAGAGAGGGTTAAGCTTCCAGGATACTTATATTTAACGGCGCGGTGTGTTTGGATGTGTGGAGCTTCTTCTGTGCTGCGGTTGATGTCTGTGTGAGAGAGAGGGTTAGGCTTCTAGGACACTTGATAGTATAATGCAACGGTGCGGGTGTGTGCCCTGGCCAGCGGTTGATTTTGATGCGTCCGAGAAGGTTACGCTTCTTTGTACATGGCCACAGCGTTTGGGCCCATTTCAGGGCCTCTTCCTTTTTTTGTGTTCTGAAGAAACTGAGCACTGCTCATTTTCTGTACCCTGAAGCAATGTTAAACTTTTTAGATCAGCCTAATTCTTTCTGATATTGACAGAGCTGTGGCATTACTGTTAATTTGGAGGTGATGTCATGCTTGTTTCGAAAGTCTCTTGAGAGGGGTGGGGGGGACTAAACTTTACAGGGGTCACCAGTAATGAATGGAGGCATGTTACAATATTTGGACAATGAAACATATGTATTTTAATAAACTGTTGAAAGAATGATTGACAAATAATATAATTAGGAATAGATCACAATAGGCTGTGGTATGTGCTCATTATACTATTGCTACTATTGCTTTTATAAAACGATTACGTAAGTATGGCGAAATGAAAGTCATAGACACCCTCAATTTTGAAAAAGCGAGAAAGTCGGAAAAGCATTTTTTTTAACAAATACAAAAAAGTAGTCCCTCCTGGCTGCCTGCAAAGTGTACGGCGGTTGCTATGCAACACACTGTAGCATCCTTCAGAGAGAAGGCTAGGCTAGAGACGGTAGCTTGGTTCGCCGCCAATTTACCCTACTATCGAGTTCACTCACCGTGTGCCTATTGCTTTACAACATTTCCACCCTCTATAGCAATCAACATATTTTTAGGCTTCAGTGAACTATGCTGTTGCATTTATATATAAATAAACAACAGTTCAAGTTAGACGCGGAGTGATACTGAACTCTGTAAACTGAATGGGTATCATAGCTATGTGTATACGCTCAATATACAACAGTTGGGAACCAATCAGATCGCTTGATTTAAGCCACCTGTTTTATAATAAAATATAATTGTATTGCATTCTGGCTTCAGTCAGAAACCCAAAGTCCCCTCTTAACACTTAACACAATTGACTATCGTAATGATTAATATTTCGACTGATAAAAAGGTATATTGTGATATGGATTTTGGCCATATGGTCCAACCCTACTGGACAATGAAGAGAGACAGGAAAGTGTTTCTTGATGAGGGAAGGACTATTAATCTATTCCGTTATTAGTGGCCTTGCGGACCCGTCAACTGGTTGACGGTGGTGGCAAAATTATTTTTCAGAATTAGGCTATTGTTTGAGTAACGTGACCAAAGAGCAGAGGTAACTTGGTTGAAACCATGGTGGGCATGCAAGACGTTTAAACCCTAAAAGCTTTGGGGTGTTCTGTGATTCCAGTCCTGACAGCATGCCTTTTTCCCCCAGATGGAAGCGAGCGGAGAGCCGGTACATGGTAGAGAGGGCCGCCATCATCAGCCACTGGAACTGGCTGCAAGCACACATCTCAGACCTGGAGTACCGCATCCGCCAGCAGACGGACATCTACCGCCAGATACGCACCGGCAAGGTGAACTGGGGGGGAGCGAGAGGTCGGGGTGAGGAAGAGGTAGGGTGTGAGTGAGTGAGGGATGGGGGGGGGGGGTGAGAGTGAGGGATGGGGGAGTGAGAGGTGGGTGTGAGAGTGAGGGGTGTGTGGTGGAGTGAGGTGTGTGGTGTTGGGTGTGTGGTGGTGGGTGAGGGAGAGGTGTTAGGGGGGTGAGGGAAAGGTGGGGGTGTGGGAGGGAGAGGTGGGGGTACGGGAGGGAGTGACAGGATGGGGTGGGGGAGTGAATGAGAGGTGGGTATGAGAGTGAGTGAGTGAGGGTTGGGAGATAATGAGTTGGTGGTCAGTGAGGGAGGGTTGGGGGAGTACGAGTTGGGGGTGGGTGAGAGTTGGGGGAGTATGAGTTGTGAGTGGGTGAGGGAGGATTATTTTTTTCAAATAACATGACACACAAATAACACAAATAACAAATAACTGATGTGTGTCTAATGTAAGCCGGCCTCTTCATGGGGCTGGATAGTTCTCTAGTGCTCTAGGGGGTTCCCAATCCCCACGGAATCCTCTGAATAAGTCCGTTAACATTGTTGTTGTCACCATAAAGAGTTTGAAGAAACTGTTTTTGGTTTGTTGGGCCACGTGCTGCACTTCCCGACGACCATGAGCAGACGGTCGACTCAGTAACATCTAACAGCAGCTCTCTGCGTCTTCAGGGTTCAGTGGAGCTCGATGGTGGGTCTGTCGGAGGGCCGGAGCTGAAGACGGAGCCGTCGATCCCTCAGGTAGCGTTACGATTATTATATTATCCATTAGCAGCGGGACCTGCCGCTCTCAGACCCGTGGAATATAAATGAAGCCTCTGGTCCAGATGGCTTCGTGTTTCATGTGGTTCATCACTGCTGTTCAGCGTATTTTAAATGAGCTGTCTGTCTCTGCTGGCTTAATTGAGGATGTCAGAGTTAGGGCTGTCGGAACGAATTTCAGGAGTCCTAATATAAATCGAAGAGTAAAGATAATGTGTACTAATGGAATTCTGAATTCACTATTCAAATGTTTTTTTTTTTAAATAATTGTGTTGGATAACGTAAGCGAATCTTACCCTTCTCGCTTGGCCTACCCGCATGTGAAAACTAATGGGGGGTGGGGGGGGGGGGGGGGGGGTACTTGTTTGTGCGATAGACTACAGACTCTACTACATTCAACAATTATTTATTAAACACTAACACAGTAATCATAATCACTGCTTACGGTAGAGCTGACATCTAGCATCACTACAGGTTGTCTGTGGTTTTAAAAATAACAATTTAAGGGCCCTTTGGTAATTGCACTCTTTTAAAGGACCACCATCGATGCTTATTTTCATGGAGGCTGTCAGGCCGCAAGTCTGTCTTGATCTATACACAGAGTGAATGACGTTTAGATTATTTTATACTTTTGTTTAATATTTACAATTACGTAGTTAAGGCGGCAGGCGTGTGTTGCTTAGGCGGCCGCCTAAGCTGTTAAGTGATGTGGGAAACCCTGGACTAATATAATATCCTTTTGTGCATTTTACTTTCAAGAAAGAAATGTTTATTGGTAGAATGCCTTCTAGTGGGAAGAACATTTAATAGTGTTATTGGAAATACATAGGCCTGTGTGTACAGTGTATAGGTAAGAATTAATAATGCGCTATATTTGAGCATTAAAAATGCAACAATAAGGACTGGCTTTCCTTATTATAGTGTTCCAGAGGAAGATTGACAGTTGTAGTCAGGGTTGAGGCTTCTCTAGCACCCCAGCTTGTATATGCTTACAAAACCTCCTTTTAGGTGAAACTGTTGGGTCATTTACAAGCATCAGCCGAAATATGTAAGCAGAATTGATTTCATGTGCTGTGTTATTGTCAAGGACTTCTGAATATTGCTGTGACTGTTATTTTTTTGATTTTTTTAGAATCTCTCTGGATAGCATAGACACTATAATCTTTAACTTAAACAAGTTGAGACGTATTTGCAATCTCTGTAGTTTGTAGTGGAATCTTTCCCAGTAACGCCGTTCTTAATGTTATTGAATCAGTTGAATGGTGGTAGTTAGACCTCATGTTGGCGGACGATAAGAGTGTCGGTGAAAAAGGCGTGTGCAGCACTGCCCCCCCCTCCCCCTGTGTCAACGTCCTCTGCTGGTGGAGACGTCGGTCGGTCGGTGGCTATAGTGTCGCTCACTTCTCTTATCTCTCTGTCCAGGATGGAAGCTCGGAGCAGCCTGTCCCTGCCGCCCCCACCTCCTCCTCCTCCGCAGACCCCAGCCCCTGGAGGGGCCAAAATGGCCGACCGGTCAACGGTGTCCTTAACAGGTGCTGCGCCCTGTGATAGCCGCTATCAGCGCTGCCCACCGAGGCCCAATTACAGCTCCGCCACTAAATGCAAATGGCTGATAAGCGGGACTATCCTCGTGCTGGGGCCCTGAGTTTTCGTACATGTTTGATTTGGGAGGATTGTTAATCGTAAATGTTGGGATAAAACATTTACAGCCTGTTCCTTTTCCTCGGGCTCCCCCCTCATTTGGTGTTTTACAGTATAGATGGGGTGTGTGTGTGTGTGTGTGTGTGTGTGTGTGTGTGTGTGTGTGTGTGTGTGTGTGTGTGTGTGTGTGTGTGTGTGTGTGTGTGTGTGTGTGTGTGTGTGTGTGTGTGTGTGTGTGTGTGTGTGTGTGTGGTGACGTAAGAGGTCTTGTATTGATACTGTCATGTCTCCCCGTGTGTTGCATAGGATGATGGAGTCGACAGAGACGAAGCTGCAGCAGCCAGCAGCAGCGCCAGACAGCAGCTGTGTAGCGGCCCGCACGCGCCCCCTGGTGGGCTGCCGGCGACGCAGGCTGCTCCAGCCCAGCACCGTGCCCCACCTCCACGGCAAGGTATGCTCCCCGCCTGCAACGCCTTACTGAGGAGCTCGTCTCCTGAGGAACCCTCTGGACTACCGGACTAATGGCTTGGATTATTTACATTTTGGGTATTTAGCAGACTCTTTTATCCAAAGTGACCAACAATAAGTACTTTGTCAGAAGCCATTTACACCAATATGTATTGGTGTCCTTTATCTAACCCCTTGAGGTTTCGTTTTCCAATTCCAGCAGCCTTTAAAGACAAAAAGTATTCTAAAGTAAACATATTAAGTAATCTAAAGAGAACCGATTGTTCTTCAATCACAGATTGGCAGCTATCTCCATATGGTGAACTGACATCTTATAGCTATGACAATGGTTTACGGGATGGTTGATAATGAAGTTACTAGTATCGGGGATGTGATCACGTTGATAAATGTAGTCTCTAATATTAAAGTTGTCAAGGTCCATTGGCTGTACAGCAGCAGCTACGTGTGTAGCTTAAAGACACATCCTGTGTTAGCCTGCTGCGTGGAGAGGCGTGTCCATGTTGGCTGTACAGCAGCTATGTATTTAGTCTAAAGACACATCCTGTGTTAGCCTGCTGCGTGGAGAGGAGTGTCCATGTTTGCTGTACAGCAGCTATGTGTGTAGCTTAAAGTC
This sequence comes from Micromesistius poutassou, assembly GCF_964030765.1. Taxonomy (NCBI): domain Eukaryota; kingdom Metazoa; phylum Chordata; class Actinopteri; order Gadiformes; family Gadidae; genus Micromesistius; species Micromesistius poutassou. Next base: position 13,243,380 of record NC_140291.1, read on the forward strand.
ACATCCTGTGTTAGACTGCTGTGTTGAGAGTATACCCTATTGTTGCTGTGTAGGAGCTCTGTGTTTAACATAACAGTATTTCCTGTGTTTGCCTGCTGTGTGGAGAGTATTTTCCATGTTGGCAGTATCAGAGTTATGTGTTGAGTAATTAGACTTGTTGGACCCTTTTTATCCAAAGCGTCTTAAAGATGTGAGTGCATTCCTTCTTGGCATGGGACCCCGCAGGGGGAAAGGAGCCCCTAACCACCGCAGAGGAAATGCTTTGCACTACCAGTTGAGCGTCACACTTCACAGGCTGTGGTAAACTCATTCTCACTTCCTCCCTGAATGAGGAAGTGGTGGTGCAGCAGTCTGACTCTACTGGCCTAACCAGTCCTTTGAGCAGGATAATGAACTGTCAGCCTGCTCGTCCAGTCTCCCAGCTGGGCGTGTAACACAATACAAAGGTAAACAGGCTGTGACTCGTCAGGGGAAAAATAGGTCATCTGGTTTCCAAAGCAAACGGACAGCCGATGAACCTGCTCACTGCACAACCCTGGGCTCATGTTGGCTTCATGTCTGCAGGGAAACCTTTTACTGAATAAAGCAGAGGCCCGTCGCTAAGGTGACGAGGACTAGGATAGTTCCGTGGTCAGGGTCTTTGTCTGCCAGCCTAAAGATTGTGGGTTTGAACCCCTAATCCCAACAGTCTACATGTAGGTAGGCATCGTAAAAAACACTGTTTCCATTAGTGCGTATGGTTCCACACTACGGATGAAGTTATCTGTTGTAGGTGTGGTCACCCTAGTGTTGTGCTCTGCTGTGCTCTGATCTATTAAGTCCCAATCGAGGAAGCTCGGCAGAGATTCCTGATGAATATCTATTTTATATATATTTTCTGCACAGCTCGATCTCTAATGAAGATGTATTTTCCGTATTAGCCGGGTTCTAGGTATACATTCTTAATTAAATTTACATTTGCTTATAAGCATGCCAACATCTCATTCCACAAATCTGATTTGGATCTAAATTCCACTTGTTTTGGACTAAACTAAATGTGATGACTAGAAATCGGCTATATTTCCGCCTTCTAGATTATTATATCCTTTATTTAACCAGGTTAGTCTCATTGAGATTAAAATCTCTTTTACAAGAGATTTTACGAGAGACCTGCAAAGATGGACAACAGTACACAGTTCCAACATAAAACACAAGACAAAATACAAGTTCAATACTAAGTGCAATTGTGAAAATACATTAAGATCATTGACTAAAACATTTGCAATTTCCAATAGAGTACGACTTCAAACACTTAACAGATGACGCCCTCTGAGTGAGGAGCGAGTGTGTCCTCCTGAGGTTGTGAATAGGGATGGGTCAGAATATTTGATTATTCGACTATTCGTTCCTGAGGGTCAAAGTCGATTTTTGACATTTGGACCGTTAACATTTTTTCCCCTTCAAATAAACAAGAATTAACGGACGGAACTAATGTTGGTTCTGTAGCACTATTATTCTTTTTTTATTATTATATATATTTTAATTATTATTAATCATGTACAGAAAAACAATATACACAAGCATAAATATTAATATATATGCATACGACACAAACACTGATCACTGTTAAAGTTAGTTGTTTTTTTTGCATTTAAGATATTAAGTGATTTCTTGGCGATGATCCATGGCTGCCTTTGTGAATGTCGGCACACATCGAATAATCGATTATTCGTTCATACCACCCACTGATTATTCGACCATGAAAAATTAGAGTTATTCACATCCCTAGTTGTGAAGCGGGAATCTGTCGGAGCAGGTTGTTGTAGCGATGACTGGCGTGAAACACAGCTGTTGATTCAGTGTCCCACCCAGGTGCCTCCTCGTCCGAGCAGCAGCGTACGGCCGAGTGGTCAATATTGACAGAGAGGGTGTGGCTGGGAGATGCCGTCCCTGGAAGGGAGAGCAGCTCAACCGTGTCCAGATTGAGCTTCTTTGTGTTCTGTTGACATCCACTGAGAGATGGGATCCAGACACCGAGATTTGCTTTTGTCGCGTGTTTTCAGGTGGTTAGTTAAGCCCTTTCCCAATTCTCCCCCTTCCCCTAGATTTGAGCCCTAACCCTAGATAGGGTAGGACTCACAGCAAGTATTTTTGCGAAGGGGAGAGAAATGGGGACTGGGCCTTTAAGTTTAGGTTTCAAAATGAGGGATTTTGATGAGAAGGTTTAAAGCATCTCTCGTTAGACGATAGTCAGTGAATCAATGCACACATTTATATAATATTACTGTTTCAGGCAATAATAGCAGTAAGTAGTTTTATTTCAGGAAGATGCAAATATACTTAAAGTATGTAAGGCGATTGGATGTCTGTCATTGTAAAATACTTGTAATGGTGGTTTTGCAGCCCTAGTTAAATCGGTCATGATGATATGTTGCGTTAAAGCCCTAGTCAAGTTGTTCACGTTGTTGTGTTACAGCCCTAGTGAAGGGGTTCATGTTGTGTTACAGCCCTAGTGAAGGGGTACATGTTGTGTTACAGCCCTAGTGAAGGGGTTCATGTTGTGTTACAGCCCTAGTGAAGGGGTTAATGTTGTGTTACAGCCCTAGTGAAGGGGTTCATGTTGTGTTACAGCCCTAGTGAAGGGGTTCATGTTGTGTTACAGCCCTAGTGAAGGGGTTCATGTTGTGTTACAGCCCTAGTGAAGGGGTTCATGTTGTGTTACAGCCCTAGTGAAGGGGTTCATGTTGTGTTACAGCCCTAGTGAAGGGGTTCATGTTGTGTTACAGCCCTAGTGAAGGGGTTCATGTTGTGTTACAGCCCTAGTGAAGGGGTTCATGTTGTGTTACAGCCCTAGTGAAGGGGTTCATGTTGTGTTACAGCCCTAGTGAAGGGGTTCATGATGATGTTGTGTTACAGCCACAGTGAAGGGGTTCATGATGATGTTGTGTTACAGCCCTAGTGAAGGGGTTCATGATGATGTTGTGTTACAGCCACAGTGAAGGTGTTCATATTGGTGTGTTACAGCCACAGTGAAGGTGTTCATATTGGTGTGTTACAGGTCTTATGAGGGTGTTGATATTGTTGTGTTACAGACTCAGCGTATTGGCTGTGTTCCCTCGTGTTGCCGGCTGAACCCCAGCTGCGTGATGTGCGGTGGGAGGAGCAGTCCCGTAGAAGACCCCCAGTACGACCTCCCCACCATGGAGAGACTCTCCAGACTGGACCCTGGAGTCCACCCTATCCTCTCCTTCTCTGACGGTGAGCTGCCACCACACACATCACAAGCCATGTATCTGGCAGCATCTCCTGTCTCCACTGAAAGACAGCGTGGACAAGCTCACGGCTCTCTCCGGGCACAATTATCTCCAAACAGATGTATTCACTTGGACTTGGATCTCGGTTTACTTGCTTTGCTTAATTATCCCAGAACCCCCATGGTCATTTCTGTGTCTCTGATGGCTCGACTGTTTGTTTCCTTAGATGTATGTGTGGGCCTCCGGCTGCAACAAGTGCTCAAGAGCCAGTGGCAAAGCAAGGCGTTGGACCGCAGCAAGCCCCTAAAGAAGCTCTCCCTCAAACACAAGCTCTCCTCCTCCAGAGAGAAGCACAAGTTCACCAGCTCCCTCATGGCAGTCCGTAAGTACCTACACCCATCCGAACCAGGACCACACCTAATCAAAACCAGGGTCACACCTGATCAGAACCAGGACCACACCTAATCAAAACCAGGGTCACACCTGATCCGAACCAGGACCACACCTAATCAAAACCAGGGTCACACCTGATCAGAACCAGGACCACACCTAATCAAAACCAGGGTCACACCTGATCAGAACCAGGACCACACCTAATCAAAACCAGGGTCACACCTGATCAGAACCAGGACCACACCTAATCAAAACCAGGGTCACACCTGATCAGAACCAGGACCACACCTAATCGGGAATCAGGGAACCACAATCCATACTAGTCCCAATCCTTCTTTCACATCCAAAGCAGAACCCGTTTCTCATCCAAAGCAGAACCAGTACCTCTTCCGACCCAGTTCTGAAGCCAACGCTCTCGTCCCCTCCAGGTCTAGGTCACTTTAAGAGGCGCTCAGAGAAGGGGCGGCTCGGGGAGACGAGCCTGGGGCCCGCGCGGCTGGAGAGCCAGGCCCTCGGTAAGACGGAGCGCCTGCAGCCGGGGCCCTACGACAAGAGCTACAGCCGCAAGAGACCACGAGAACGCTCGCTGGACCGGACTGACCGTGAGTCCTCTCTAGTGGTCACCAGTCCGCTCACTGGTCACAACAGAGATCACAGGCCTACCCGTTAGAACTTGTTGTGTGCATACACATGAATAGGATGTTGCGTATAGCAGTTTTTGTAATATTTTACACACTGTCAAAGCCAGGAGCATTGATACAGGCGGATCAAAATAGGAAAGGCAATTGCGTTATTTGTCAAAATCCTGTTTTTGAAAATGGCACGATAAGATAATAAATAATGGGCCAACCATAGATGACGGAAATTAAGTTAACCAAATTTCTATGTATTATTTTTCACCTTGCTCACTGTTACCAATGTCAGGAATATATATATATACGCGATACGCCAAGATATGTTAATTGGCGTCTGAATGTCTTACCCAGATTCAGATAAATTCTGTAAACAATACGCTAACACGGCAAACTCCCCTAACCAAGCGATGAAACTGAATCTGGGTACACTAGGATCTAGTGAGCCTGCTGTGTTTCTGTTTCAGTAATACCACCAGTGAACTCTGAGGATTGTAGTTTAGTAACGGCCTAACTGCAGAAATAAACCTCTTTGAAAACGTCCCTTCTGAATGTATACAAGCATTGCTACTTAATTAATTGAATGAGATGTACACAAGTAAACACTTAAAATAATGGTTTAGTAAGGGTTATACTGCATCTAAATACATAGCCATGAAACGGCCAGACAAACGTCTATGCAGCAAACCTTTGACGTTAATGAGACACCGAACGCAGGAGTGCAGAGCTGCTGCTGCCGTTTGCGCTGTGAGATATAAAATATAAGATATTAATATCCGTCGTAACTTCAGACTTGGCTGAGGTTATAGTCCTTATGTGATCTGTAGATTGCGCTTCATTTCATCACTAAAGTCTCAGTAAGCTCTTCAGGCTTAGGCAACCGAAACTAAAGGAGCCAAACAGCCGATTGGCCGGTGACTTTGCTGGGAGGGGAGGGCACTGAGGAAGAGCTTGTTTTGAAAACCCAGAGGTCCCGGTTAAAGTCCCGGGTACAGCCATTTGGCGGGACATTCTGGGGAAGGAAATGGCGGTATTTTGACGTAAACAATGGATAATCATGCCTTTTTATTTATTTTTTGTAGCCGTTTGAGGGACAACTTGGAGACCATTTAGTTTCACTCATCGGGGCCCTTTGTGGGGAGTCTTGGTGTTGCTAATGTGTCTGTTTTATGTCCTCAGCGTCTCCCAAGCTGTACCTGGACTCTGGCAGTCCCTGCTCTGTGCTGGCCAACATGCACTCATCCATCCACGGCTCCCTCACGCGCCAGCTCTCCACCTCCTCCGACAACTCCACCCCTCTGGGCAGCCAAAGTGTCCACAACACGCCGGTAGGACTGTGGGACCCCGCCGCATACTACTGGGAACGCTTAGCTTGTACATGAACTACTGGGAACGCTTAGCTTGTACATGAACTACTGGGAACGCTTAGCTTGTACATGAACTACTGGGAACGCTTAGCTTGTACATGAACTACTGGGAACGCTTAGCTTGTACATGAACTACTGGGAACGCTTAGCTTGTACATGAACTACTGGGAACGCTTAGCTTGTACATGAACTACTGGGAACGCTTAGCTTGTACATGAACTACTGGGAACGCTTAGCTTGTACATGAACTACTGGGAACGCTTAGCTTGTACATGAACTACTGGGAACGCTTAGCTTGTACATGAACTACTGGGAACGCTTAGCTTGTACATGAACTACTGGGAACGCTTAGCTTGTACATGAACTACTGGGAACGCTTAGCTTGTACATGAACTACTGGGAACGCTTAGCTTGTACTTGAACTACTGGGAACGCTTAGCTTGTACATGAACTACTGGGAACGCTTAGCTTGTACATGAACTACTGGGAACGCTTAGCTTGTACATGAACTACTGGGAACGCTTAGCTTGTACATGAACTACTGGGAACACTTAGCTTGTACATGAACTACTGGGAACGCTTAGCTTGTACTTGAACTACTGGTAAATGTTCTGAATACCTTTTTTGTTTATTAAATACTGGGTTACGTTCTGAATACTTTTTTATTTTTTTTTATTAAATCCTGGGATGCATGATTGGTAAAGATGAATCTTTAGGCAGATTTTTAATAACTAATAATGATCTGCTTCAGCATTTCCAATGCTGACTTTGATTTATTAACTGCTTTTTGGAAAGAGAATTTCAACAAATAGGACCACCCTGCTTGTAAGAGAAACGGCCCACCCTAGCTTCAGTGTAGACCCCAGAGAATAAGCGCGGTGTTCCCCCCCCCCCCCCCCCCCAGCAGCAGCCCATCAAGAGGAGGCGAGGCGAGAGCTCCTTCGACATCAACAACATCGTGATCCCCATGTCGGTGGCGGCCACCACGCGGGTGGAGAAGCTCCAGTACAAGGAGATCCTCACGCCCAGGTACCCCCTCTCCGCACGCACCACGGCCTCCTCAGAGCGGGCAGGGCCTCCTCCTGCTGCATGCTGGGACATTGCTTCTGGTTCCCTCCGTGATACATGTGCTCTTGTGTTTCCCGCAGTTGGCGAGAGGTGGACATCCTGGCCCAGCCGATGGCTGAGGAGGAGAACGAGACGGAGGTAAGATCTCCACGGCTATGCCCCTTTTCTCTCTTGTTTCTTCCTCTCGTCTCACTCTCTATTGCTCTGTCTATCTTGGCGCTCGGTTCCTCTCCTGTCTAACGTGTGTGTGTGTGTGTGTGTGTGTGTGTGTGTGTGTGTGTGTGTGTGTGTGTGTGTGTGTGTGTGTGTGTGTGTGTGTGTGTGTGTGTGTGTGTGTGTGTGTGTGTGTGTGTGTGTGTGTGTGTAGCTGGAGGACCTGACTGATGCTGCGTTCAGCCAGCTCCACCAGCCCTGTGAGGACCAGGAGAGATCTCGCTGGACCTGGATGGCTCTAGCCCCCGCTAAGAGGAGAGGAAGCAGGTAAAGATGGACCTTCACATGACCCCCCTGATCCTGGTCGCACCGGCCAGTCCTAATCCCACCTCGCCACCCTAGTCTTTAATCTGCCTTATTCATGTACTTTATCACTCATGGAGGTACAAGCGATCAGCGTCTCCAACGTGTTGTGAAGAGGTCTTCATGTGTTGTCCCTGGTCCGCTCAGGTCTTACAAGTCAATCGACGGGCGGACCACACCCCTGCTCTGTGGCACCAACCCCCCCACGCCGCAGCCCGCCTCCCCGGACCCAGGCCACTGCCCGCTGCTCCACGAGTACAGCTACCTGCCCTCGCCCATGAGCCCGGGCAGCCCGGACGCCACCTCCAACCCCCACACCCCCTGCTCCCGGGACTCACACCGGCTCATGTCCAACGAGGACACGCGCTGCTCCACGCCAGACTTCCCCTTCGAGGAAAGGGTACGTACTGGGGATACTGGGGCTGGGGCCTCCTCTCTGCTGGGTTATTACTGGGGCTGGGGCCTCCTCTGCTGGGTTATTACTGGGGCTGGGGCCTCCTCTGCTGGGTTATTACTGGGGCTGGGGCCTCCTCTCTGCTGGGTTATTACTGGGGCTGGGGCCTCCTCTGCTGGGTTATTACTGGGGCTGGGGCCTCCTCTCTGCTGGGTTATTACTGGGGCTCAGGCCCCTCTCTGCTGGGTTATTACTGGGGCTGGGGCCTCCTCTCTGCTGGGTTATTACTGGGGCTGGGGCCTCCTCTCTGCTGGGTTATTACTGGGGCTGGGGCCTCCTCTCTGCTGGGTTATTACTGGGGCTGGGGCCTCCTCTCTGCTGGGTTATTACTGGGGCTGGGGCCGCCTCTCTGCTGGGAGACCAGGAGTACCGGGTTCCATTCCCAGTGTCCACCTGTTGGCGCCGTTGAGCTAGGCGTCCTCATCTCTCGTATTTCCTGAAAGGAAGAGGAGCCAACAGGTGGACAGCGTCGTTTTAACACTGCCCGGGTCAGAAGACGTGTACCGTTCTTTACTGCATTTAAAGGCTCTCCCAAGTTCTACATTAGCACTGGTCTGAGCCAGAAGCGACCTCAAATGTGTATGAACGCATTTTAACATGGATTTCGTCCGGAGTTTAATCCGATCCGAGTTCCAAGTCAAAGCGATGTCCCCAGCGGCTCTGACCCTGAGTTAATGGAGCTAAAGGGTGCTCCACTCATTTATCAACCTCCACTTTGATAACATTAACAGTTCAGAATCATTACATCCCATTGAGAGGCCTGAATGGCTGCTGTCTCACTGTTTCAGGGACATCTTTCTTTCTAAATGAGAAAGAATGATGTCCCTGAAACTGTGATTTAGCATTGGCCTCTCAGTGGCAGCCAGCACACTGTTTCAGGGACATCCTTCTTTCTCATTCACAAAGGTTTAGGCAAAAGCAAAATTGGGATGCCCAGTGACGGTGACGTCACAAGTGGGCGTGTCCGGCTAGATGTATGCTGGATAGATCAGTCTGCCAGCATGCCATTTCGAACCCCACTCACACCTGCTGGTAGAACAGGGGCCCTTAACGATGGATTTGGGCTAATAATAAATAACATCTTGCGGATGTTATTTAACAAGTGGTTGAGGACCCCTCTGGTGACGCCGTGTTGTGATCGTCTCTAGACGGTGGCGCCATGGGAGCGGCGTAACTTCCCGATGTCGGAGGACCCCGAGATGCAGCCCGAGGTGGAGAGTGACAGCAGCGCCGTCGTCTCCCGGATACGCAGCATCTCTGGTTGCCGAGCAACGGGCTACGGCCGGCTGGATTCTGACGATATGGACTTGCCTTGTGAAGAGGACGACCTTAAACACAAGGCCCCCACCCACCGATGATAAACTGCTGCAACCCCATCCCCCCCCCCCCCCCAGTTTCTGACCACACCCCCTTCTCTGGAGCCCCTCCCCCTCATTGAAGCCCCTCCCAGGCCCCCGCATTAACCTCCGAAAGCAGGAAGCAGCAGATCTCAAGGGGCTGCTGTTGTTTGATATTCAAACACCAGTGGGATACTTTTCACAGTTTTTAGTGAACGTTACGGAGATAGAAGCCTTTCCCTACACTTTTGTTTTTTGTCACAGGAAAAAAAGGTAAATGTAAAAAAAAAAAAAGAATATAAAAGAATGTGCTATAAAAAAGTGATTAGTGTCGTAGGCTGAACATGTACATGGGGCTTAGCGATGTCTGGTGTGTGGCGTGTCTCTCGTAGCGCACTATGTAGCCCACTACTCCACGTATGCCAAAGGGTGTTTTCTATTCACTAGTTTGCTTGTAATTCCCATGTACATTTTTAGTGGAGTGACAAAATAATAATAAATCTCCTGAGCCCCCCCGCCCAGATATACAGGTACATTGGGGGGTGTAGTTCCCTCTTCTCCCCACTAGAGGCCGCCGCCTTCTTTGACTGCCAAGTTCCGTTCTGTTGCTCCTCGTCATTCCTGACTCACATTGGACTCATGTATGTTTTTTGTTTTCACGGTAAATCATTCCTTTTGAGTCTTTGCGATGCCCAAGCGCTTGTTTGCTTTGCCCTGCTGTCGTTGTCTGTTTTTGCTTTTGGTTTATTTTTTATTTTTTTTATAATAAGTGGCAGGCATAACAGGACTGCTGTCTCAAGAGCACTTAGACCCACACATGCTAATGCTAGTTCCGCTAGCACTACAAATCTCACCCATGCTATCGCTAGGTTTACTAGCCATAAACAAAATTCCACACATGCTAGTCATGCTAGCTCTACAGGATACTGCACATGCTGACCCTAATTTAATTAGCCGTCCATGATACCACACACGCTAAATGCTAGTTCTGCTAACCATAAAACATACACACACACATGATAACGCTTGTTCTGCTAGCCAATCGAAATACCACACATGCTAACGCTAGTTCTGCTAGCCTTACAGATTAGCCCGGTAGCGGAGCCGCCTGCTCCATGGACGCTAACGCTAACATAGCAGCAGGCTCGTTAAAAGGATGCCAAAAGCAGCCCTGTAGGACGGGGGTTCTGCCCGGTCGGCGCTCCAGTTCTACAGCGGTCTCAACAGCTGCTCCGCTGGCTTCACTGGACAACAACTGGACGTGTTCTGTAAGAAACGCCCCCTCCAAGCCCCCCCCTCACACACAATGCCTCAGGTTTCACATGTTAAGGGAATATCTGCAGCCTGAACTAGACATCTGAAAGAATACCATGTCCTGTCAACACTAGCCCCCCCCCCCCCCCCCCCCCCCCTCCTCCCAGTAACTAATTGCTATGCAAAATCTATGGTATAATTTTCACCTGTTTTCAATCACTTTCCGTTTGTAGTTAAGCAAGATGTTGATGTACCCATCTGATGTTGCAGCAGTTAACCTAATCCAAATCAGAATTGTTTTGTAAATAGTACCATTAAAACATTTATGTTTAACTTGGTGTCACTGTGCACATAACTCTTTTTAAGTGGAAAAGCAGACTGTGATTTCATAGCATTTATTTTCAAATACACATACAGCAACAAGGTCATAAACCAGTTATTGGTAAAATCCACAATACTGATGGCAATCACATTTCCACGACTGTACAGCGTCAAAATAAATCAAAATGATGAGTTCTTACCGCAAACAAAGCTATTTCTAGTTCAAAAGAAGAGCACCACCTCATCCAGACTGGGACTACCTCTTCAGTCTCTAACCGCCTCCTGATCCTCCTCGCCGTGTTCCACACTGATGGTGCCGTCGTGTTTCAAGACAACCAATATATTAGCATGCAGGTTATTATGTGAAGGTTGCGGCCTGAGACACAGCATGTCGGTTAAACCGAGTCACACCAGTAGGGCAATGGGGGAAGGGACTGGTTTGAAGATGCTCCACCCCTTGTGCACATACAGTCCGTGGACCCTGGGATCTCCACAGCAGGGGAACGGGACACTAAGGTGTGTGTGTGTGCGTGCGTGCGAGGACCTTTACGGACTACATGCAGGGCTCATCCCTACGGATGACTGGATCTTGGTCAGTTAAGGATTTTTAAGGAGGCTTTGACTCGTTCTTCACTGTTAATTGATGGGGAAACCCCCATCGGGTTTAGGAATAGGCTATCATGAGACAAGCTGAAGAGCATTCGATTTTGGCAAACTCAAATGAGCATCCTACTATTCAAAGCAAAATGTGTCTGCTGTCGTTTCCAAAGCAGTTTATCTTCGTGTTGTAGTGAGACAGATTTGGCAATTGCAAACATTTATCCCTTCTCTACGTTATCTTTTAAACACCCGTTATCTAAACCTAACAACTTTTATACTGTAGTGATATGGGTGATCAAAGTTTCAATCATTAAGCAATAATTAACTAGTCTTCACTTGATATTTAGTTTTCTATGTTGGCCATGGGTTATACACTCGCTAGATGTATCTAGTATAATCTCCACCCTAAGTCAAGCTTGGTGCATTACATTTTCAGCAGTATGGTATAAAATAAGTTAACATTGACAGTAGCAGGCACAATACAAATGTTTCTCCATATCAAATACATGTCATATCCACAGAATACACTTACGAACCTGTGCCCAACTGGGGAAAAAAAATCACTTCTACTCTAGCTGTTCTGTTGAAGGGTTTGCGTCGCAGAACGCTGCGTTTATACAGTCTCTCTTTAGCGAGAATTATGCTTTTATTTGAAACGTTTACTCTAATATCTCCTTTATACCCTGTAAATGTTTTGTTTTAATGCTTTTCTGACCTCACAGGTCACATTCCAATCTTTTCTACCAATCAAAACGCAACGTGTAGGAGGGGGTAGGGAACATATCACACGAAAAAAGGACATTTGGGAAAGTTGACCACTTAAAGAGTGTGAAGACATTAGACTCGGGCATGGATGACGATGGTAAGAGGCTGGGGATCGAACCTGCGGCCGTCCTCCGTCAAACTGCTCTAACTCCTAACCAGGTCGGAGGTCAGAGGTCAACAGAGACGTGAACTCGACCGCACAGCCAATTTTCTTTACCTTCTTTTTTTTTCTTTTTTTTTTTTAAGTAACACCTTGAAGGTTTATGATATCTGAGGGAGCAAAATTAAGATATAAAACTGTTGGCAAGGTGCCGAGGAAGGCTGGGCTCTTCCGGGGGGGGGGGGGGGGGTGTGGGGGGGGGTTACGACGGGGATGAGGCTGCTGGTTCACAAGCCCTGCTTGGCGAGGGAGGCGGACACCTGGTCGGCCAGCGTGGAGAGCTGCGGGGAGTCGGTCATGTTGAGGCTGCCGGAGGAAGACACGGTGCTCAGCTGGCGGGGGGAGTCCTCCAGAGACACGATCTCGGCGCCGTGGTCCGTGCGGGCCTTGGCCGTCTCGCGGAAGGTCAGTTTGTGGGACTCAATCTGGTGAACGTCACACAGGATGGGATGGAAAAACCACGACAGAAGATCTTCAGATATATGTTGAAGTGAAACAACTTTCGACAATGTTTCCACCACTTTAGTGTGTATGCTGTAGTGTACAGACAGATAGCGATGTTGTTTATTTGTTTATTTTTTGTATGTGGTGTATTTACCGGCTGCCGCACCACTAATTTCACATTTTGAATAAATAAAGCACATCATCTTATCTTAACCTTGAGTTTAATTGATTAATTTAGGCTAAATATTAAATATTAGCATTTATTATCTTTTTTTATTGTCCTATAAATATGGTCAACTGGGAAGTTTATTAATCCCAGATGGGAAAATCTGGGATGTGATAATGTAACAGACTACAGCGCCACCTGGTGGACTAGACCATGTCTGACCTGGTAACTCATCAAAGGAAGACACTCCTCAGCACATGACAGCGGTCAGACCACGAACAGGTCTCGACTAACGGAGGTCTTTGGTACTCACGAGTGTCCTCAATCTTTATGAGGGGGTTGGTGAGGAGGGGGGGTGGCGGGAGCGGGGGGCAGGCTAGGGGGGGGACAAGCGGGGGGGAGACAGCGGGGGTGGGGCTCCCTGAGGTGCTGACCTCTGACCCCTTGCCCTGCTCTCTCTAGAGAGATGACCCCAGCCCCCCGGAGTCAGCCAACAAAACACGAGAGGATGGGATGACAGAAAAACAACAACAAAACAAAACAAAAAAAAATTCAAAGCACAGAACATAACATAAAAACAACCACCGAATGATAACCTGATGGTGAGAATGAATATGATGAATGAGTGAGTGAATGAATGAGACAAACTCAGAAAACAGGACGAGGGTAGAATGATAAGGTGTGGAGGAAACCCTCAGTGTTGTGAACTACTTCTCTAGTTTTCTGAAAACCATGTTCTTTAAAAGCTCTACAGTAGTTCACTAGGTTTTCTTGGTCTAAAAGCTTAGATATCTAACAGTTCTGGTGCTTTTAAAGCTCTAGTTCACTAGGTTTTCTTGGTCTAAAGGCTTAGCTGCCCAACAGTTCTAGTGCTCTCAAGGGACAATTCCGGTATTTTGAACATTGAGCCCCCTTTCTGGTTTGTCTAGGATGAAATGGGATTTACAAAATGCCAAATAAAACACGACAGAAACTGTATTTCACTACGATACTTGATTTGGAACATCAACGAACACCACTAACCACTCGGTGAGTTGCACATTTCTGAAAACGAACGTTTAGGTTTGTTATGAGGACAGGTTTGTGAATGCCCATATACAGCCATTCTGAAGCAGGCAGGGGCGATTTGAAATGAGCCAAATACCCGAGACAGGACCAATAGTGAAAATTTCGGTGTCAACTACTCTACTTCATCCTAGACAAACCAGAAAGTGTACCGGAATTGTCCGAAAATACCGGAATTGTCTTAAAGCTCTAGGTCACGCTAGGTTTTCTTGGTCTAAAGGCTTAGCTGTCTAACCGTTCTAGTGCTCTCAAAGCTTTAGTTAACTTGAAGCTCATGGGCTATGACGTGAACGCATGCTCTAAAAGCTATGGTTCAGTACAAGCTTTCTTCCTAAGAAGCTCTATTCTGTAAAGTCTCTAGAGCTCTGTACTGTAGAAGCTCTGTTCACTAATAGCTCTGCTCACTCATAGCTCTGTTCACTAAAAGCTCTGTTCACTAAAAGCTCTGTTCACTCATAGCTCTGTTCACTATAGCTTTAGGGCTCTGAAAGGGAACTAATGCGATTAGAGCTCTGGATTATTAAAAGAAGTGTTCACTGAAAGCTTTAGTGCTCTAAAAATGCACTAGTGGTCTAAAATTGTATTTAGCTCTCTGTAGCTATGTAGCTTTAGCCATTAGCTTTAGACCTATGTTGCTGAGTAGTGTTAGCTTTAGCTCTCTGTAGCTATGTAGCTTTAGCCATTAGCTTTAGATCTATGTTGCTGAGTAGTGTTAGCTTTAGCTCTCTGTAGCTATGTAGCTTTAGCCATTAGCTTTAGATCTATGTTGCTGAGTAGTGTTAGCTTTAGCTCTCTGTAGCTATGTAGCATTAGCCATTAGCTTTAGATATATTTTGCTGAGTAGCGTTAGCTTTAGCTCTCTATAGCTATGTAGCATTAGCCATTAGCTTTAGATCTATGTTGCTGTGTAGTGTTAGCTTTACCTCTCTGTAGCTATGTAGCGTTAGCCATTATCTTTAGCTCTATGTTGCTGAGTAGTGTTAGCTTTAGCTCTCTGTAGCTATGTAGCATTAGCTTACCCTCCTCCCTCCCCCTCCTGCCACATGGCCGATGTTGTCCAGAGAGCCGATCTTGGACTGGACTTTGAAATCAACTTTATCATGCTTGATCTCAATATTTCCACCACCTAAATCATTTCAACAAAGACAAACAAAGACAAAAAAACAAACAATTGAGCTACAAAGATACAAGACTCAAGACAGCACCACTTTGAAAGCTTTACAATTAAATGGATTGTTCTGAAGTTCTGTTTATTAACTGTTCAACAATGGTAAGCATATCCAATCTGATTGTGTGTGTATAATTGATTTTCTTCGATGGGCATATTACCACCAGGTGTCCTGAAAACCCAATGTTGCACTAGACGGCTTGAAGCAGGCTTTATATTACCCTGATGCAAACCCTGTAGTAGCAGGCTAGTAAAACAGAGGCCCTCCAAGTATTTTGTACCTGGCTTGTGGCGAATGTTGTCTTTTGAACCACACTTGGACTGGACGTTGCTCAAATCTATTTTCTTGTGCACGATTTGCACCTTAAGAAACAAGAAAGGAGAAAAAGAGCAAAACACGATTCAGGCTTTGAGGAAGAGGACTAGCACTGTCCACTGTCCTGTTAGCCTCTGAAGGTTAGTAATTAATAGCACTGTCACACTTCACACACCGTGAACTATTTCATGCTCACTGTTTTAGGCAAACAGTTTTGCTAACGATATCATGCTAACTATGTTGTTCTAACTTCTAATATGAAGCAGTCACAGATTTAACTTGCAGGATTAGAGTCACATTACACTGTTAAAATCAAACATTGATAAATGATCTGTTTTAAAAAAATATATTGTTTTATTGTTGATGCTTAGATTTTGGTGTGTGTCTGTTCGTCTATTTGTCCACCCATCACCTGTCTGTCAGTCTGCCTGGCTATCTGTCGGTCTGCCTGCCCTTTCTGTCTGTCTCACTGTGTGTCTGTCTGTCTGTCTGTCTGTCTGGCTGACTGTCAGTCTTCAAGGAGCTCACTGTCCGCCTGTCTGTCTCTCTCTGTCTGACTGTCCGTCTGTCTGTCTGACTGTCTCTCTGCATCTGTCCCTCAATGTCCGTCTGGCTGCCTGTCCGTCAGCGGTGAGGTCATCAGGCGGTTCCGAGCTCAGAGCCCAGCAGCTCTTTGGTTCCTGACCGGGAGGCTCTTCTCTCCACCTTCCGTTCGTCTGCTACCAACAAGTCAGCACAGATCATTCCCTCACGCTGGCATGCATGTTGATTTAGGAAGGGGGGTCACAGTTCACAGCACATTACTGTAGTAGTCACACCAAAGTAGGACATCCAGGCTGGGTCTGTAGCCATCCTCGTATCAGACCGGGGCATTGCATACCTTCAGCTGCTACAGGGCCACCCTCTCTCGTTTAACTTTAGACTGACTGGCCAGAAAGCAATGACACGACGACTGCATTGATTCTGATGACGCCTGCAATGTAAGCGTCAGCTAGGATGCTCACAGCAGGGGGAGGTATTGTGTAGCTATGACTCATCGATGTCGCAGTTGAAATGATGCAATGCCCTACTGTTAATAGAGGGTGGGTGAGGTAGAGGTGGGGGTGGGGGGGGGGGGGGGGGGGGGGGTGGACACACAGGGTTAACAGCAGGTGAGTCGTGTGCAGGGCGTTGCACACGGTTCTGTTAAAGGTGCATCAGGGGTCCAGGATGCAGCCTCCAGCCCTGGCTACTCACGTTGCCGCCTCCGGCCACATGCCTAATATTATCTTTGGATCCGCAGCGAGACTGCACATTGCTTAAGTCCAGCTTCTGTTCAAGAATTTGTACCTGGAAAAGGTAACAATGTAGAAGAAGAGTTGGGTTGGGACAGCCGTGCGGAAAAGTCGACCTCAGAACAGAGTTATCCCCCGTTGGGTTGGGACAGCCAAGCTGACTGCAGAACAGAGTTATCCCCCGTTGGGTTGGTACAGACGTTCTGCCAAGCTGACCTCAGAACAGAGTTATCCCCCGTTGGGTTGGGACAGACGTTCTGCCAAGCTGACCTCAGAACAGAGTTATCCCCCGTTGGGTTGGGACAGACGTTCTGCCAAGCTGACCTCAGAACAGGAGAGGTGTTCTTGGAGGGGCATGAGGTCAGAGGAGGATCTCAGTAAGGATAACTTGTATCTTGGGGTTTTGTTTAGATGATCATAACTACAGAGACTCTCTGGACCCGGCTGTTCATCCCTCAAGTGGCTCACATCAGACGCCCCGTAGCTCTACTGGTGATGCTAGCGAAAATGTTTTCTAAGGTATGTTGGTAGGTCAGCTATGGTAGCTGACCCAACACTAGGTCTCATCTTGAAAACCTGAGGATTTCTATTATCTATTATCAATCCATCAACCATCTATAGTCCATCATCCATCCATCAATCAATCAATCAACCATCTACAGTTCATCAACCGTCCATCAATCAATCAATCAACCATCTATAGTTAATCAACCGTCCATCAATCAATCAATCAACCATCTATAGTTCATCAACCGTCCATCAATCAATAAATCAACCATCTATGGTTCATCATCCATCTATCAACCATCGTCTAGCCTCCATTATCCATGTCCTGTGGGCCTACAATGCTGGATCTTGGAGGGACCTGGTTAGGGGACAGAACCTTCTGGATCAGCATGTTTAGTGCTCTCTTCCCACTTCAACTCTGAGCAGTGAGTATTGTAGAATAGAAGTCTTGACATTAAGGTATAAAGGCCATCAAATGGTTTTGTAGCATTCAAACAAACCTAGATTTGTTCCAAGGTTGAGCCTCACAGAGCAGATATGCTTGTGTTGTTCACCCCCCATGTAGCTCACCTTTCCTCCCCCAGGTGTGTGCTTCAGGTTGGCCTTTGACCCACAGCGGGCCTGGACGTTAGTCACGTCTATCTTCTTATCGAGGATTTGAACCTGAGTAGAAGAGCGAGAGAGAGAGAGGGAGAGAGGGCGTGGACACGATTATTGACGGGGGGGGAGGGGGGGGGGGGGAGAGATAGATAATGTGAGGCCGCCGTCGCGACGGTGGGGCAATCCCAATAAGCATGCCGCTCCGTGATTGGCTGGCCGAACAGAGGCCAAACGGCCCACGAGAAGCCGCGGCCCTTCTGGCATCTGCCCAGATGCCAGACCGTCCAGTCCGTGACTGGTGACTTGATCATAACTACAGAGACACTCATGACTCAGCGTTGAGTCATCCCTTAAGGTACTCACATTGCCGCCTCCTGGCACATGCTTGAGGTTGGCTTTAGAGCCACACTTTGCCTGGGCATTACTAACGTCCATCTTCTGGTCGAGGATCTGCACCTGGAGAAGACACAGGGAGGCGTGTCAGTGGACGGTCAGAAGACGTGGAGTGTGTGTGTGTAGTGAGGCTGTGAAATGACCCTCCGTGGTGAGTGGTCCAGGTGCACTGAAATCGAACTATGGTACAGCTCTTAGGTCATATCACTAATTTGGCGACTGATCAGTCGCAGTGAATATCCAGTGATGAAGTGCAATTCCTGCACTTCAAACTTTAATAATTGTATTAGTTGATAGCATCGTCTTGTTCAACTGCTGCAGAAGATAAAAGACAACCAATCAGCAACATGGATGTAGAGGGGGCCCTTGTGTGTTGTTTCTGTAATCCAACACCTAAGATAAACTCTCAGATCATCGCTGGGGGAGGACTCTGGTTGCCGCGGTTACCTTCCCCCCGCCGGGCTGGTGCTTGATGTTGTCCGTGGAGCCGATCTTGGAGCGGACGTTCTTCAGGTCCGGCAGAGGGGCGGCGGCTGCCAGCGGCGCCGGGGAGCGGCTCTTCAGCGAGCCGGGGGACTTGGGGCTGGAGCGGACCACCGCCACCTTCTTCACCTTGTTGGCCTCCAGCGCCGCCCGGGTCAGGCTGCCCGGGGACTTGGGGGTGCCGGGGCTGCTCTGGCCACTGGCGCCGTCTACAGCGGCACCAGGACACCAGTCAAGGTCGACACCATCCAGCACTCAACCCATTAAACCAACCATTCAGCCAATCACCAACCATCAACCAAACCAACAGACCACCGATCCGACCAAACCAAACCAACCAGTCTACCAACCAATCCACACGCTTATTAAAGGCACTAGATGTTCTGCTGCTAAGAAGCTAACAAAGTGTGATCAGGGTGGACCTGATCTCAGGGTGGTCCTGATCTCAGGTCTCATGCTGGACGTGATCTCAGGTCTCATGGTGGACGTGATCTCAGTTCTCATGGTGGACGTGATCTCAGGGTGGTCCTGATCTCAGGGTGGACGTGATCTCAGGTCTCATGCTGGACGTGATCTCAGGTCTCATGGTGGACGTGATCTCAGTTCTCATGGTGGACCTGATCTCAGGGTGGACGTGATCTCAGGTCTCATGGTGGACGTGATCTCAGGTCTCATGCTGGACCTGATCTCAGGTCTCAGGGTCCTGATCTCAGAGCAGACCTGATCACACTGTGGCTGTGCGGTTTCTTCGACCCAGCGTCTAAGCGTTTCATTGGCTAGCGGCCCGTCTAACGCCGCCCTATGGGGTATTTTTACCTTGGTCATTTTTTGGAGTTGGCGGTTTCTTGGCACTAGCTGTATCGCAAGAAAATGAATCGACAAATTATATCCTATGAATGTGTTCATATATGCATCTAACTACGAATTTGAAAAGTAGAGTATTGAACCGATCTTACCTGTTTTGGCGGGAATCTTGGTTCCTGGAACTTGAGGTTTGGCGGCGGCACTTGCAGGCTGTAGATCAAAACACATTCAATTAAGGAGAGAGAGAGAGAGAGAGAGAGAGAGAGAGAGAGAGAGAGAGAGAGAGAGAGAGAGAGAGAGAGAGAGAGAGAGAGAGAGAGAGAGAGAGAGAGAGAGAGAGAGAGAGAGAGAGAGAGAGAGAGAGAGCATTTCAGACATGCGTTGCAGATGAGTGTCTTAGTACAGTCCGCAATGTGAGCCTCATGATGAACAGGGCTGGGATTAGTGAGTGTCTGGTAGTAGTAACATCTCCCCTCAAACAAAGGTCCACAAGACACAGTCCGACAGGCAGTGAGATGAGGGCATCCATTTTGCGTGTGTGTGCGCACATCACTCTCAGGCAGCAGCTAAACCCAGCCAGAGAGCTGGTGGCCTGTACTCACTCTGCACTGACTCTGGCCTGCAGCGACCGGCTTCCTGGGGGCGGGGCCTGTCCCATTTGAGGGCGAGGCCCGAGTTACGGCGCCTTTAGGCAACACAGGCACCTTTTTAAGGCAAGACCTGGGCCTGGCTGTGGTCGCGGGTTTGGCCTTCTTGTCAGGAAGAGGAACATGGATGAAGAATTGTACCGACATGGACGGCATGATGACACTTACATGTCCTACATGTGGAAAGACGGGCTGCCACTACAACCTTTTCAGGCCAATATTCCACGTGTGCCCTGTATCCCCCAAAACCCTTACCTTAACTTAACCACACCAAAGCCCTACCTCACCCTAAGTACACCAGACCATTACCATAGATTAACCGTTCCTAGTGCATCGTGGTAATATCTTTCCTGAATATGAATGAATGAATGAATTACATAATTATAGTTTATGGCAGTTCTTTATGAGTCTCTACTGCTCTCAGAAACAAGGGCTTTGTTAACTCACCTTCTTCTCTCCAGTGTTGTCAATCTTTGCTGTGAGGACAGAAAGGAAACATCTCAGCCACATTGTCTTCACAGTTCACAAGGCAGGTCCATTCTCACGCGCACACCTGTGTGTGCATGTGTGTCTGTGTGCAGCAAATAGAAACCCTGAACGCAATCAGCTTGTGGTGAGTGACGCATGCGGTCAATGGCCCACAAAACCACAACCAGAGGCCCCCAGAGAGGATGGAGGACGGCGGCATTACCAACCAAGACTAAAATGAAAAAATGATGGAGAGTGGACAGTGATGAAAGAATAAAGAGGGTGTGGAGGGGAGTAAAGCAGCTTCTCCTGGGCTCTGAGACCTCCGCCCAGCGGGGGGCGTAGGGGAGCAGGGCTGGGTGGCATTCCGAAGCAGAAGAGTGTGGGGGGGGGGGGGGGGGGTGTTAACTGAAGAGTGCAGCGTTGGGATCGGTGAGGATTGACAGCAGAAACAGACCTTTAACCACAGGGACCGGCACCATCGACCTTCTGGCCGGTGAACTTGATTTCTGGAGGTTTTCGGTCGTTCTGGAGGAGGCCTCATCTGCGTCATCGTTCACCTGTTCAGCCTCGTCTCCCGTCGTCTGGTCTGTTCTGCGTCCCTCGTCAGATCCCGTTCCGTTGAGGTATGCAACGTGTGGGGGCTCACACGTCCCCTCAAGGTCTTCTGAGGGCCATTCTAAGGGTTCTTCTGAGGGGTCGGCCTGAGCCACCTCACAACTCGCGGGTCCGGGGGAACGCAGATGTTCCGACGTGACCCCATTGCTCGCCCCGTTCACGGTGGTTCCATGTTCTTCCGGAAGAGGCTGGTCTCCTGTGGTGGGGGGTTGCCGCGGCTGCGAGCCGTCCCCCTGTCCCGGGTCGCCCCAGGGCCTCCTCTTGTCCCCGATGGAGGTGAGGTCCTCCAGGGCGGCGCTGCGGACCAGAGCCTGGTCGGACTCCCCCAGACACTCGGCGGCGTCCAGGCTGATGGCTCGCTGGGAGTCGGGCGCTCCGGGGCTGCCGCCGTGGGCCAGGGGCTCCCCCCCGGCCACGCCGGTGCACGCCAGGTCCTGGGACGGCCATGAAGGGTCAGTCATACTCCTCCCGCTCTTGTCCTTCATCGTCACTCCGGCGTCCTCCTCTTCCTCAGCTCCAGGGCTCCTGAGGTGATCCCCCTTCCCATCGGCTCCCGCGCCGGGCTCCTGGTCGCTCTCCGCGGCTGGAGCTAGCTCGCTAACGGTGCTGGCGGTGCTAGCGGTGCTAGCGGTGTCGGGCTCCGTTTGCTCTTTTAGGAAGCAGATTAGCGTTGACATTCACAGCACGCCACACCAGATCCCCCATTGGTGGAAAAACCCAAGTGGTGAACAGGGAGAAGAGCAGTTGATGGGAGGAAGATTATGAAGAAATCAAAAGTGAGTGAAAGACACAAACACAAACAAACGGTGACCATGTGACCAACAAGGACCGTCACTCATGGGATGAATGATGAATGAGGTCAGGGTGTATCTGAGTTCTCTCAATGACATCACCAGGGACTGAATGCCGCACAACGGAGATGTGGTGCATGTCACCCCCGGTGGATGAGATGCGCCATTGCACGTCATAGTTGTATTCTGTTTCCATTTCAAAGGTGCTCAAAGGAAATTGGATTCTCAAGGTGCAACATGAGAACATCTATGACCATGGATGTTTATATATTATATAATTATATATGTAATTATATGCTCATGGATGTTTATATATATTACATGCATATTGTTTCTTTCAAGCACATCAACTAAAATGTTATTAAGTTGATTTAATTTAAATAAATGTAGATGCTTTGAAAGGTAAAACAAATACACTAAAAACACTTGTGCTCTCAATAGTCAATCGTTAAAAAATATATACAAACATTCCAGATTATTTCCCTGGTCTCTCTGTGGGTTAAATGTTGATTCACAGTGCTTCTTTAAGACTTTTGTACATTGTTAGTTACTTTTAGTGTAAATACCTGAAGCAGCAGGTCCTGGGGCTGACCGGGAGATGCAGAGGAGGAGAGAAACAAGACATCAGACCCTTCATGTAAAACACAATGATCCACGATTCATATCTCAACAAACAACAAGCCAAAAAAACGATTCAATCCAAAACCAAGCAGCGCAAATTAAACTAGAGGCCACACATGACGACAGCCCATTCCTTCCAGTTCACCCCTAGTTCAGAGCAGAGGACCTGAGCCCCAGGAGCAGCCATGGCAGAGGCCTGGGGGGGGAGACTGTATGAGAACGAGAGCGAGAAACCCATGTGGTCACGTGACCCAGAGGTCCTGATCTCCATCAGATGATCCGAGAGGCCTGGGCGGATGTACTGGGTTCCCATGTGGTGTCTCTCCGTGTGGAGCGCGGTGGAGGGGCCGTCGTTTAGCCTGGCTCTTGATGGGGGCGTGGACACGAGGGGATCTACAGCGTTTTCCAACCGCAAATGTACACCGACAACTTAATGGGGAAACGGTATTGTGTTGCATGTTGCATTGATATTTTGTGTTGAGCTTCTAAGAACCCATTGGTGGATCACAACTATTTGAAGTACAGGAAGTCTTAATGTCGGCAAAGGATCAAGTGTGTCTGTGAAGATGACACGGTCTTCTCTTCTTCATTTTCTTATCCTCGTTCGAGACATTTCCGTTAATCGTTCAACACACCACTCAACGCACCACGCCTTCCACTCCAGAGCGGCATACGCAAATCATAGTATGAGCATATGATCAGTAGGATCATTTAAAAAGGCATTCGATTTATTTCCCAACAAGAAAGCAAAGCGGGCCGGAAATCAATGTTAGTGAAATTAAATCACAAATCAAATGCAAACTCCAGTCCAAGATCACTTCTGAAATTAAACCCAAAAAATACATTATTATTATTATTATTATTATTATTAATAATAATAACATGACATAACCTAGATATATATTTATAGAACATGCACATGGTTGTGGGAAATCTAATACAAGGCAGGAGCTGAACAGCAGACATCAGAACCAGGCCCGCGTCTCACCAGAGGTACCCAGCTGAACATCGTCCGCACAGGGGCCGCTCTCGGGGTCTGAGGGCCCGCACAGAGCCTCTGTAGCCTGGGCCGGTTCCTCTGCTCAGGCCCAGAGGTGAGGGGATGGAGAACCCAGGGTTAGTGAGAGGCTACTGCATCTTTACGTTTACATGGAGAGCTTTACATGGACATGCAAGGAGGTGTGCAGGTGTATAGAGCTTTGTGGATGGTTTGCAGGTTCACGTCAAGCGGTTTACATGTAGAAGTTTTTACATGTTTACATGTTCAGAGGAGTACAGCTACACATGTTGTCTAAAGGGGATGAAGGCCCGCACTGTTTTTACTCAGGGTGGGCGACTAAGCAGACAGCCAGAAACAAGACGTTAGCGTAGTAGAGGTTAACAGAAAATGAACAGCACACGTTGAGACAATAAAGACGATTTGGCTGACTGGAGGCTAGGAACATACACATAGCAGAGAGGGGATGAATAGCATTGGCTGGTTCACAGAGCAGAGAGGGGATAGAGTAGTAGACAGGTGATTATATATAGTAGTGTTAGCCTAGCAGCAGAAAGGGGAGATAATAGTGTTTGCCTGGTTAGCATAGCGGCAAGGGAATTGAGTAGGGTTAGCCTGGCAGAGAGGGAATAGAGTAGGGTTAGCCCGGTTAGCATCGCAGCGAGGGACTAGAGTAGGGTTAGCCTGGTTAGCATCGCAGCGAGGGACTAGAGTAGGGTTAGCCTGGTTAGCATCGCAGCGAGGGACTAGAGTAGGGTTAGTCTGGGTAGCCTAGCAGAGAGGGAATAGAGTAGCGTTAGCAAAGTTACAGTAGTTGTTTAGTTGTAGCACAGATGGGATAAATAAGCGATATAAATAGCGAGGTTAGAGTAGCAGTTAGCGAATAGAGCAGCGGTAGCCTAGTTAGCATAGCATAGAGGGATAGAGTAGTGTTATGGGAGGTCCGTACCAGGGAGCACCTCCCCACTAGAGACATCAGGTTGCAGGTAGCTTTCTTCCTGAGAGAGCCCCGATATGGAGGTAGCTACATTAGCATCGGCTGCTTCCTCTGGAAATCAAAGGTCAGTTAATGATGAACCTCAAAGTTAACTTAGGATTCAACATCTCAAACGGATGCTGTAAAATAGCAAAAAATAATCATCGTCATCAGAAAACTATTCTATTTGTATAGACCTAAACCTTTCTGTACACTCTGACCCTTTCCAAAGACAAAACACAAAAGAGTAGAAAAACATGAAAATATCAATAGAAACTCAAAAGACAATTCAATTCAAAAACATACATATAAGGCATGTTTACACGGTGCCAAGAACAATTACAAATAATGTTTAAATAATAAATAGCTTCACATAAAGGAATGTAAACATGTTTGGTGAACTCTTTCCTCTACCTCACAGCTAATGCACGCTGGCTGCGTGCTGAGAGACCCGTGGGATCTAAACGTCAGACACCACACCCCACCGTGTCTCTCATCGATCCGCCCTGAAACGTGAGCTGATGAACTGATCACTCAGTCTTAGAGGGACATCCCTCCTCTACAGAGCGGTCCCTGAGTGGCGAGCTAATGGACTTATCATTCGGTCTTACGCCTGGTACACACTACCCCCGTCCGTCGACGGATGGGCGAGGGCGTGTCAGATGTATGAGGGAGTAGTCATTGTGGACACGGCCTGCAGCCAATCAAATCGCTCCCCGCTTAAAGCCGGCTTTTTCCTGCGTCTTCCTGCTTGTTGTTATTGCAAAATGCATCCCGTAGTCGCAAGGAGAGTGTTGTCCCTGTACGTGTACAGGGACTGGTCAAACAGAATTGGGCGACTGCCCACAGCAATGATAACTTTCTCCTCCATTCTTAAATCCCCCGCTACCGGCCGGCTTTTGGACATATCCATTAGTGGTGGCTCGTTCGCGAACGAATCAGTTCGAACGAACAACTCTTTAAAACGAACAAACCGAACTGATTCGCCACTCTCGTTCGTCGTCGTTCGTCTCGTTCGTTCTCCGAGACTCGGCTCCCAGCTCCGCCCACTAGTCGCTGAGTCGCGCTGAGTCGCGAGTCGCCGTTCGTTCACTGACTGTGTTTAGCGGTGAAGACTCGAGGACTGAGAAGTCACGAGAGTCAGCCGGGCAACAACATCCCGATCCGAACATGAAGCGCTCCTCAGCTAAAAGGAACTTAGTTAATGTTGTGTTGATTGATGACCGTTTGCACCATTGCACGATCGTGATTCGTTTGAGAATGAGAACGAGGGAGGAGCTGAGTCTGACCGACTCGGCTGAGAACGTGCATTCGCGATTTGTTTGAACGAGAACGAGGGAGGAGCCGAGTCTGACCGACTCGGCATTCGCGAACGTGAATTTGCGATTTGTTTGAACGAGAACGAGGGAGGAGCCGAGTCTGACCGACTCAGTGACTGAGAATCATGATTCACCGCTACCGGAAATGCAAACGAAAGAACGAACGAATGAACGACTCTTCTTGGCGAACTGACCGACGCAAACTGATTCATTCAAACGAATCATGAAATCCACCACTATGTGGGGCTGTATCACAAAGACGATTTCATTGGACAGAGTCGTGTCACAGTAGTACATTTGCATAACCGCGATCTGATTGGCCGACGGATCCATCGCTGCCCGAAAAGTTGAACATTTCTCAACTTTTGACGCAGGCAAATGCAGGCAGACGGAGGTAGTGGGATATCCATCCTCTACAGAGCGGCCCCTGGGGGCTTATTGATGGAGGTTCCTCTCTGAGAGGCCGTAGTTAGAGAGCTGAAGATGTTTGACACAATTTCTGTATTGTTTAAAAAGCATGTTGCTTTCAATATGCTCACATTTAAAGAAGATAATGGTCTAAGTCAAAGATATGAATTAGAATATAATTTTGGTTTCTGATAAGTAATCCTAGTAAGTCAAGTACAGCACCGACTGGATGGTGCACCATGGGTAAACTGCTTTTGGTTTTTGTTGACGTACCTGACAATTGTGTCCTTTGTGTGCAAGGCCTGATGTGAAATATGAAGGGGGAGGAGGAGGACACTAAGGAGGCCTGCAGGGAAGGCTAAGCTACATACTAGATGGCCATATGGGGAGTCAGGACCAGAGGGGGACACAGATGGTTTGAGCTCACCACAGATCATGAACTGGCACCAAGCTTCAACCCCTCTATATGATCTTGCCCAAACCTGATGTCTGGATTCACAGTTCTGCATGCAGCACAAATGCAAAGATCTACGTCACCATGCAGAGACACAAAGCAGATTTTCATCAAGCTATCTGCATTCATACTTCTGCGTCAACAAAATTGAAACGACGAGAAACTGAATCACGAGATTGGAGAGAGCTCTGTAGAAAAGAGGTTGAAAAATACAAAAAAAATGTGGTTGATAAGTGGTTAGTGCATCGCAACTAACTGAAAGTACAATGCTTTGATTACGCCGGGCGCATTAATATTATTGTCCTGGCTGGCTGTCGAAAACCAAACACTACGCACGTAACCGGCTCGACCAATCAGCGATGAGTTCAACCTCATCAGAGACGTTACCTCTGGGAGGACTGAACCATTTCTCTTCTGAGAGGCCCTAGATGGCCAGAGGGGATCTCAGGGTGCATTCACACTAGGCCATCTGTACCGTTGCCCGAGTACGTTTGCCCCCTAAAGTCTAGATTGTTTGGCTAGTGTGAGCACGCCATCCGTACTCAAGTACAGTTAAATTCCGTGACTTCGGAGAGGTGTGCTCAGGCCACTGTACAGATGTTAATGAGCCGACACGCACACACGCACGGATACGCAACCTATATATACAAGAGGCAACAGCACTCAGGCCCAGTTGAGATTTCCTAGTGTGAGCACAGGCCAGCGGCACAGTGGGGGGGGGGGGGGGGGGTGGGCAATCATACTTGAGTACAGTACAGGGCAACTTTGCCTAGCGTGAGTGCGCCCTCAGTGTCTCCGCGGAGTGACAGGATCTTGGCAGTCTTCAGATACATGCTGGCAGAAATGTTATTTGGGCTCAACCCTACAGTCACTCTCACTTTGGTTTCTCAATCTTGTTTGGCTAATGACTCCCTTTTGGAGGTCTGAACAACATTTTTGTACATCTGATTAATGGGTCAACCTGCTTGAACCTGTGCTTGTAATATAAATGTCCCAGAGAACATATGTGCATAGAGTATATTCATGTGTATTGGGCTATCTTAGCTATGAATTGTAGGCTGTTGAACAGGCTGATTACAGAAACATAATGGGACCTTTCAAACCTCTTAGAATGTATCATGAATTATCTACAGCTTATGAATAGGCAAAAACGTACAACCACGATTTACCCGTAGATTGGGGATCAAAATTAGAATTGGGAAACGATGCTCTATCTGATCTGAAATCCAGTACATGCAGTTGCAGTTGTGTTCGTTATTTTCTCCAACATTTGTCGCTCCAACTGCACAAATGTTTCCACAAAAGAAGGGCCTTACCCGCTGTGCCCGTTCTCTGTGCCCGTGCACGGCTTTGACCGAGTGCCAGTGTATACTTTCTGTAAAAGGCTGTTTGTTGTGCACTGAATGAGAGGCAGAGAGAGAGCAGAGGGAGAGAGAGAGAGGGGAGAGCAGTGACGGAGAGAGCACAGAGAGGGAGAGAACAGTGACAGAATAGAAGAGCAGAGGGACCGCAGACAGAGAGAGACCAAGAGAGAGAGAGAGCAGAGACAGCGAGGGAGAGAGAGCAGACCGATAGAGCAGACAGAGAGAGATGAGAGCAGAGAGAGAGAGTGAAGTGATGAGGGGTCTGACCCAGATGATGCTGGATTACAGCTGCAGCCAGGGGCCCAGGGGCCCACTGTGCATCTCTTATATAAAGCAGGATTAATAGACCAAAGCCTGGCTCTCTCGTCCCTCCGTCCCCCCCCAGCTCCAACTCAGACCACTGTAGGGCCTGCTGCCCAGACGCTGTTCAGAGACATGACATGTTGTCCTTTGATACGAAGACCTGACAACATGTCAACATTACAGGGCTACATCCTCAAGTCATTGGGACAATAATATCGCAATAATATATATATTATATATATATTATATAATGATCTAAGGCAAACTCTTGACATTACAGGTGCTGTGGGTCAGGTTTAAGAGCAATTATTTGAGTGTAATTTGTAAGAAATGGCCTAGCCACACATCAGCTAATACTTAGTGAAATGCGCTGTGAAAATATCTGTTTTGAGGTGAGCGTTCATTTCAGTTTGTGCCTTCCTCTGAACGAGACAATATAGATCTGAGACCGAACCTGGCTTATTTCTGGTCAATAAGGGCATCTCTTTGCTGATTGGTTTGGGGAATCCCTCATACTTTTCAAGTGTTGCATCGTGAAATGCAACACTTCTCAACGGCGGAGAAACGTAGGGGGGAGGGAGCAGAGAAGTGTTTTATTTTGGGTGCTTAGTTTCAAAATCATGCTCTCTTCTGCTCTTGGGATTCCTGTCAATGTACTTGAGTAGGGTTAGGGTCCAGTCCATGACAACATCTATTTGTTTGGTTGCAGGGATATAGCTTACTCAATGAGGACGTTGGTTTGGTTGAATTGGTTAGTCATGAACACAAAGTTGAATAAGAATAGTGCTAATATTGTGGATGGTGATCCTACCTCAAAGGATTATGATATGTTATTCTTGCCATATGGCCCACCCCTATACCTAAGCATGACCCCTTACCCTGTGTGTGTGTGTGTGTGTGTGTGTGTGTGTGTGTGTGTGTGTGTGTGTGTGTGTGTGTGGGTGGGGGAGGGGGGGGGGGGGTTCAGTCTGACCTTTCATGGAGCCTTGTGCGGCCTGCAGCCCGTTCTCCTGGTGGTTGAGGTCGTTGACCGTCATGCCGGCCAGCGAGGAGCTCAGGTTGTCCCCTGCCGCCGAGGAGCGTCCCGCGGTGTTGTTCATCATGTCCTGGTCCATCCTGACTCTGGGCTGGGGGGGGGACGGGGGGGGGGGACGGGGGGGGGGGTCAGGTGATTGGCAGTGTAACCTAGAGCTACTCTGACATTGAGAGGCACCAAGGTAACAGTTTGAATAGTATTTTAGCGGTGGAATCTTCAACCTCACCCGGAGTCGAATGTGGCTTTAAGGAACCAGAATAAACAAATCTGAGTCAAAAATAATAATATGATTAAATGATATTGTGAAGCCTTTGTCTGTTGGCTGAGTGTGAGGGGTGTGTGAGGGTCAGGATGTTACGGACGGGGATATTAATAAGTCCTGACATGCACCATGGGCATCAGATTTCAGCACGCTGGACAGAAATACCCCCTGCAGAAGCACAGACCACTCTCACTTCCTGAACAAGCTATGACCTCGCCCCCACCGCCCAATCACATCACTCCATGACTTGACAGAACCAGGCCATGTTCGTGGTGTGTTTGGCATAATTGGTGATTAGGATGTGTGTACAATTGCATCTCTCCCCCGCACACACACCGGGCAGGAAGACAAGAATTACAAAAATCTGGAGAAAAATAGGATTAGATATGAATTTAAATCCAGGATTTGGATTACATGCACTTCTGTGGTCCTGACACAGTTCTCAGAGCTCTCTCCTTTACAGACACACACACACACACACACACACACACACACACACACACGTTTGCAGCAGGCCAGTGCAGAGTTTCAAGTTTGTATTTTATGTTTGGGTGTTTTGTGAGAGAGAGGCTTCATCACCCCAATACCATGGCAACTGTTAGAACCCATGTCTCACTCCTACACTCACCAGAACACTCTCTGTGGTTAAAGATGGCCTCACTCACTTGATCCAGTGTAAGCTCACGTTAAATCCTGTAACGTTGGCATGCCAATGCAATACAGTGTCAACAACAACCCGCGTAAAGGCTGCAGCGGTTGCCGTGGTTACGCTGAGCGACATTTGCGTATCTCCTGACCTTTAGCGGTTGAAGAACATTCCACACACAGATGAGTTTGCTTGTTAAAGGACTGCATGCTGAGAGGACAGGCTAACAGTTGGGGCTAGCCTCGCGACATGCTAGCTAAACGGTAACACAGCTTGATTCCCATTCTCCATCGTATATAATATCGGAAGTAAGGCAAAAAGCTCCCAGAATACCATTTAAAAGATCGGTGGGGTGGGGGGGGGGGTATACAAAAACATTTCAGCTGTGCAGTTAGAGGTTTTGTTGCCTCAATACAAACACAAATGAAAGGAGTTGTCTGTAGCCCACAGAACTGTCTTTGTCGCTAGCTAGCGAGTTACGAGCCCCACACATGACGGAGTCCGAACAACAGAACGCTCTGCAGCGCTGCCAAGGACAACAGTCCTTCAGACCCTCCTTTGCTTTGTGGACGAGGCCTCAAGTCTCCCAGAGCTAACAGATATACAACAGCTATCAGAACTAAGAGAGATGAGAGTAATATTAGAGATAATTCATCTTAAATAATAAGTCTAAAAGATAATGAGCGCCAAACACAAAGCTACAGGGCTGACATGTCTGAGCAGCAGCTTACTGGGATCAAAAATAGATCAGAGCGAGAGTAAGGTGACCAGATTTCTGAGAGACAGAAGTCCGGGGACATTTTGGGTTCAGCGGTGTAAAAACCTCCAAACATTGTGGTGTTTTTGTCATAGAAAACTCAAACAGGGACACTGCCCCCATCCGCCCTGTCGGACGGGATTGTTGCCGGGGAGGGTTCGGGATTGCGGGCGGGCGTGATTGTTGCCGGGGGGGGGTCCCCGGAAACCGGGGACGTCTGGGCTTACAGGGTTTAGGCAGCTAACGAAGATCACTTTGCTAATATAGCTAATTGGGATTGCAAAATGTCAGATCTAACAGGAATAGCCAAGACTAATATGGAGCTAACAAGGATAACGGGGCTATCACATTACATGACATTTTACATACTTTTTTTTTTACAAGAGCTAATTCGGCTAACCGAGGTAACACTGAAGAAAACTAACTCAAGGCTGACAGCAGCCAGGTTTCATGGAGCCGATAATCTTGTATAAACATCCCAGATAAACTGAAGGACAGCCAGAGAACACATTTCAGTTAGTAGTTTAGGAGTTGTACAATAACATAGAATCCTTTATGTGTTTAATGTGTTTATTTGGTACCATTCAAAGATTCCAGAGCTAGGTTTAGCGTCACTGTTTGGGTGGTTTTTCAAATCCTTGGACTGATGGACAACAGATATCCGTAATTCCTTGGCAAAACCGACATATGGATTTGAATCATATGGATTTCCTTCTATTCCTTGAAGACAAATTAATGGTTGGGGTCTATTTTCCCGCCTGAATATGGAGCCAAGCAGGTGACCAATTGCCTTACACTCAAGTGTCCAAGGCATCTACCAATTACTGTACAGTACTGCACAACTACTAAACGACTACACAAAACAGCCAGGTGGCCAGGAATTCAGACCCTGCTAATGCGCTCTGTTAAATATCCCAGAGTGCATTTTGCAGCGTAGTATTTGAAATTTCTCGCTGAAATGTTGCTGTGCTATTTGTTCCCAGGTCAATCTGTTTTGGTGAGGGTAAAGTTGTGGTTCATAACCTTTTATTCTTATGTATTATTTATTTTTAATGCTGTGTTAGAGCTCTGTTTTTTGATCAAATTGTTTGCTTGTCTTATTCCATATTGTGCTAAATTGTTAAACTTGATATGATGGCCTTTATTATGCATTCAATTAATATGTTTTTAAAATATTAGTATGTAAGCTATAATAATAATAGGCTATATAGGAACATTTTAAAAATATAACAAAAAATTTGGCTTATTCATTTAAAATATTTACATACTATTTTAAAATGAAAGAGGCTGGGGTTTTGTTTTATATCATTTCTTTATATTGTTCAGTAGTATATGCCTACATGAGGCCGTAGCACAGTTAACAGACAAGCTGAGGTGGTGAAGTCATCCAGTCCGCTGCTGTTCCTCCTCCCGTCCTCGGAAGTTTGTACTTGGAAGTTCGAACTTGCCAAGTCTGCAAGTCCGACGTTTGCGTACTTGGTATTGAGAAAGGCCTCTGTCTTTCTAAGATTCTGTGTATTAGCTGACGTTGAGATGATATGAATGTAATTTTTGCATTTGGATGAGATTTTTGGGCCATGCAGAGAGGATAGCTCCCTCGCTATGGGTTATGGTTATTTATTTATTTTAGATCCCGTTTCTATCGTTTTTGTTTCAGCTTGATGTTCAAGACCTTTAACACACTTTTCTTAAAAAATGTTGGGTTAAAAAAGAACGAGGGTTAACATTATACCAAATAGGGGAAATAAAACCATTTTGAAACGTAGAAAGTTCTGGAAGAAATATGATCAATATAGGTCTTGCCTCGTCTCTACGACAACTAAACTACTCTGTGTTACTAAAAGGTTCTAGTGGATATTCCTGCTGTCGTCCCGGTAACAGACCTCAAGTAAGGATTCGGAAAAATCAGGACAAGAATCTTTTGTTG
>NC_140291.1:13281293-13294959 GCF_964030765.1 Micromesistius poutassou
CTGACGGCTACGCATGGAGCGCCTAGCTACGACCCCACGGAGGACGACGACCGCGAGAACATCCCTCCTCCTGCTGACCCCTCCCCCAGGCCGCCGAGTGAGCCCAACCAGAATGCTCCTGATGTGGTCCCGCTCTACAGAGACGTCAAATGGCACAACACCATGGCGAACCTCGGCCAGAGTCCTCTCAGATCTCCAGACATAGTGGACGAGATGCTCCCTGAGCTTAGCATGCTGGACACCACGGCGGAGACGTCCTACCTGTCTGTCGCCATGACGAGGAGTCCTGCTGCTGCTGCTTCCCACTCGTCCACGCCCAGATTCTCCAGAGAGATGAAATCCGGCCTCACGCCCGGTTTCAAAAGCTTTCACCTGCCGGGCAACAACTCCAGGAAGTGCCTGACGCCCGGCCGGGCCAGGCACGGGCTGACGACTGGTCAGGACGTGCCGCACCTTAACCAGGAGATCTTCACCACAGAGTATCACAAGCTGAGGGAGACCCTGGGTCGGCTTCCCGCCGGGCCGGACAGCTCGGCTCCGGCCCGGCCGTTCTTCTGGCTGCAGGACGAGACGCTCCCGGAGGTCAGCTTGATGGACTCCACCATGGAGTGCTCTAACCTCTCCACCAATGGGGCCGCTCCCTCTTTCGTGCCTCCGGTTCCTGAACAGCACCTGGCGGTCACGCCTGAAGTGGGGGAGGAAGCCAGCCCAGGCTCCATGTTGAGTCTGGTCACAGATAAGAGTTTGGTTCTCACTCCTCGCCCCCTAGCCTCCACAGGGCAGCGGGGCGGTGGAGACGGGCGCTTAATGGACCACAGCGGACTCAACACGCCGGAGATGACGAGGGCTGAGGTTGTCCAGCGCTCAGCCCTCGAGTCTTCCTGTCCCGAATCCGATGTCACCCGTGAATCCATCCTTCCCCATGGGGTAGTGGTTCTGGGAGCTGAGGTTGTCCAGAGCTCACTGGAAACCTCTTCCTGTCCCGAATCCGATGTCACCCGTGAATCCATCCTTCCCCATGGGGTAGTGGTTCTGGAGGCTGAGGTTGTCCAGAGCTCACTGGAAACATCTTCCTGTCCCGAATCCGATGTCACCCGTGAATCCATCCTTCCCCATGGGGTAGTGGTTCTGGGAGCTGAGGTTGTCCAGAGCTCACTGGAAACCTCTTCCTGTCCCGAATCCGATGTCACCCGTGAATCCATCCTTCCCCATGGGGAAATGGCTCTGGGTACTCCATCGCAGTGCTCCGCTTCTGCTTCCCAATTCCCTGACAAGACAACTCTGGTCCTAGCAGTGGACCTCCCGGCGCAGCCCCAGCTCAACACCACCCAGGTGCTCAACACCACCCAGGTGCTCAACACCACCCAGGTGCTCAACACCACCCAGGTGCTCAACGGGAACGTGGTGGAGGTGGCAAGCAATGACAGCCCGCGATCTGACCAGGGGTCGGCCCCGCGCTCTGGGAACGGCACTTTCCTCAGTCCACCTAGTGACTCCTCGATGAACAGCAATGTCACTATGGAGGCCGTCGACCCCTCGGGGGCCAAATGCAACCAGATTCTGCCGCTCAACGGAACGCTGCCGGAACCCGTTTCTATTGGACCCGGTGCCGTGGTCTCGCTGGCCGACGCCTGCTCGGGCGTCAAACTCCAGGACACCTTTAAGATCATCTCTTCTGCAACTCCAAGTGCCCAAGAATGTAGTCAAGACGACCAGAGCGTCCGTCGAGATGACCAGAGCGTCGGCCAAGACGACCAGAGCGTCGGCCAAGACGACCAGAGTAGTAGTCGAGGCAACCAGAGCGGTAATCGAGGCAACCAGAGCGGTAGTCAAGGAAATCAGAGCGTCGGGCAAGACAACCAGAGCGGTAATCGAGGCAACCAGAGCGGTAGTCGAGGAAACAAGAGCGTCGGTCAAGACAACCAGAGCGTCGGCCAAGACAACCAGAGCGGTAGTCGAGGAAACCAGAGCGTCGGCCAAGACAACCAGAGCGGTAGTCGAGGCAACCATAGCACTGAAGACAACCAAAACTTTGAAGCCCAACCCCACGCGTTATCAACTGCCCCTCACAACGGGGCCAATAATACCCTGGTCGTAGCGCTGGACCTGCCGGTGCAGCCCAAGATCAACACCCAGGGGTCCAGCAGGGCTGCGGCCGAAGAGGCGAGCAGCACTGTGTCCGTCTCCCCACAGGACGACTCAAGACCTCCGTCCCCAGTGGGGAACCCCAGCACCACAATGGAGACGGGTCGCTGGGATTCAAAGAGTGCCGAGAATTCACTGAGAAACCAAACGCTGGCGTGCACACCCGTTTACAAATGCAGTGCCGGCCTCAACTTTGACGACACATTCGAGAGCGCCTCTCCTCCCAAGCCAAGTGCCCTGAACTGTCGAGCCACGCAGACGGCCGGACCTTTGATCACCTCCACGCCCATGCCAGACTGCAAGCTCCATGCGCCCACGGGCCAGACCTCACAGGGGCAGAAGAGGCGGTGCTCTGACGGTCCACCTAAGCCCCTCCCACAGACAAGCAGCCCTGCCGCCAGTGCGGACCATGTGGCCGCCAGTGCGGACCATGTGGCCGCCCCGGCTGTTCGCTCGCTCCTGCCGAACCTCAGGCCTGCCCGAGCCATACCCCGCGGCCTCCGGTACAATCCCACCCCCCACGGCCTCGCCGCTAACCCTACCGGGAGGAGAGTGTCAGCGGTGGCTCCCCCCCCCAAGCAGGTAGGCTCCTCCTCCTCTTCCGATTTCCTTCAGTTCCTGTTTGAAAGGGGCTAGCCCCGGTAACCTTCTGGATTCACAGAAGCATACGTTGGCACACGTTCATTACCTAATCCAGTGCTGTGCTTCTGCACACAGTAGGGCCACAGGAGCTTAGGCACCAGTGAACAAGCTAGCCTTTAGCTAACAATGCAAGTCCCTCAGCTAAGACAATTAAAATTAATTTGACTACATTTCTCAAGACGTTTCATGTACTGACCACAATCTGACGCTAAACAGTGTTAAAAATTTTTTTTTTTGATATTCCCGTATCATTTTTTAAAAATTTTTAATGAAAGCTGTGTGAAACCAGTGTGAAGATTAAATTTACCTTCATACCCTCTATTCTTGTACTCTAACCCAAATTTGGATCTTGTGCATTGGATACGTTTCTTTGAATAAAAGTGTCTGCTGTAAATATCATTTGTTGCCCAGAGCAAACCAAAAAACAACAGCATAGCAGACACCACCAGCATACCCAGCACTACCGGCATACCCAGGACCACCAGTATACCCAGCACCACCAGTATACCCAGCACCACCAGTATATCAAACACCACCAGCCTCTGCCCCGCACCACCAGGTGAGTGAGGTGGATGAGTGACTGAGTGTCTCCCCCTCGGTTTATACATGTGTGGTGATGTTATGTTGCCAACTACCCTTCCTACAGGTCTCAAACCGCCCAGGAGAGTCTTCAGTAAACCGTCTCCAACGGGCATCCCAGCGACCAATCGGAGGGCTCTACCGGGTCTCAGACCTCCGTCAGCACGACTTCAGGCCACCACAGCCTCGTCCAACGATAAGCCTGGTCCATCCTCAGGTACCCTGCTCTGTGAAGTTCATCTTTCTCGTCCACGCATCAGATTGGCCACCCAAACCTAATCCTAATCCTAGCACCCGTCCTTCTCTGACAGTGGATAGCATTTGAATCAAATCAAAATCACAGAATGTATGCTTGTGGTACTGTTTTTTTAAAGACCCAATGCTACCAATTCATTTTTTATCATACAAACAGATAGGAAGGGGGGGGGGGGTCAACTCTGGGGAGCCCCAGTTTGTGGACCGATCATCCCATGCAAATCTATCCTTTCTCAGAGGATCCATATCGGCTATTGTGCATTACTCCATAATTGTTCTAACTAATCTAACAATTATCTAGTTCTGACTAATTCTCTTTAATGATGTGGTCTAGTGCCCCCCCCCCCGGGTGGGTCGGCCTCCTCCCTGTGTCCTCCAACAGCTTTGACATCACGTTGACATGGAGACGGTACGTGATGTGTAGATGTTGTGTGTGTGTCTCCAGCAGCCAGGCCCCGTCAGTCGCTGAGCCAGGCCAAGAGGAGCCTGAAGCCCAGGGGTGAAGCTCTGGTGCTGGCCAAGAGGAGTAGGACAGGTGGGTGGGGGGGGTGGTGCTGCCCTGCTGCGGCTGAACCAGCAAATTATAGCTGAGAAGGCTTTCACCCATTGGTGGCCAACCAACTTATCACTTAGTTTGAACTAGTACTCGTCACTATGTTTGAACTACTACCGGTACTCATCACTATGTTTGAACTACTACCGGTACTCATCACTATGTTTGAACTACTACCGGTACCCATCACTTAGTTTGAACTACTACCGGTACTCATCACTATGTTTGAGCTACTACTCATCACTATGAGGCTCATGAGCTACTAACCCCATCACTATGTTTGAGCTACTACTCATCAGGTGTGTGTGTGTGTGATTTCAAAGTAACAACACAGCGTCGCTTATTCACTTCAAATACTTCTACGTCTCCTCTAGTGCCCTGCGCACCTGCGTTATATTACTTAATATGACTTTGGCTGTAATGTTTTACAACACAGCACTAATTTTTTTGTAGTAATATATATATATATATGTATGTGTCCTTTTTCCCCCTACAGACTTTCCAGGACCTTCCACCACCATGGAGGCCTCCGGTCTGTCCCTGGAGCCCCGGACCCTGAGGGGTCCTCCCCCCAGAACCTGCAGGACCCCGGCACCGGGTGAGACCGCCTGGCGTTGGACACGCCCACACGCTGCTCTGCTGGTCGCCCTCGTTAACCATTAACCCACATCAATGAAGGGCCTCTTACTTTATAGTCTAGTGGCTAGGGTGTTTCCACCCCAGATGTCCGCAGTCGGCCTGTAGGGGTCATAGCAAGATGCCCCCTAACTCCTACCTGTTCCTTACGTGCCTGTCTGTATTCACTGAGTCACCCTGGAGCATATACATTATTTAGTAAATATTGGGTTTTATTCATGTTCTATAAGGTCGATAATCTTTACATTTATTTAATTCTACTGCTCTTAGTACTAGAGCTAAGCCTGAATATTCAGATATTTTCATATTTGTTTGTTTGTTTTCCTAGGTATTCAAATCTATATTGAGTATTCTATGCTTTTTTTAATATCATATAGCATATTTGGGAACTGAAGGCAGAAGGTCACATGTCGTATGAATATGGCCTCACGCCCACGCTTCAGTTAAGGTCACTTAATCATGGCCAAATATGGGCTGACCGAATGACCAGCCTGTGTGATTCATCACCGGCTAAATGGCACTAGTCACGCCGTGAGACTCACGCCCCTTGCCCACTGTACGCGTCCGTCGACGGATCTCATTGACTTTGCATGGGACGCTCCCGAAATGCATTGTGGGTCCATCCGTCAAGTTGGCTCCGTCTCTTGCATCCAAAAGTTGAGAAAAGTTTAACTTTTCAGGCAGCGACGGCTCCGTCACCCAATCAGATC
The DNA here is from genome assembly GCF_964030765.1 of Micromesistius poutassou. Lineage (NCBI taxonomy): Eukaryota > Metazoa > Chordata > Actinopteri > Gadiformes > Gadidae > Micromesistius > Micromesistius poutassou. The sequence continues at coordinate 13,286,814 of NC_140291.1, forward strand.
GCGTTATGCAAATATATAAATGCACTGTCCAATGAAATCGCCTTTGTTATACAACCCGGGAAAACACATAGATGCGTCAAAAAGCCCCCATCCGTCGACGGACGTGTACAGTGGGCAAGAGCGTACGTCTTTTAATCTTTCTGATGATCCTTCCAGCTGGGTGTCCCAACTGTACCCTGCTGAAGGAGGAGCTTGAGAAGAAGGATGCGACAATCAGACGTCTTCAGAAAGAACTGGATGACTTAGGTATGCTGCTTGCATGGTTCTGCATCAGTAATTCTATTTCTACCAGTCCATCTGTTCTGACTCCTCTTCAGACCAACCGGTTGCCTTAAGCAGTTGATTTGGAGGTGAATACATATCAGTCTTACATATTTTATTTTTGATGGATTATTTTGATTTCACTTTTAAACTTTTATTGGTATTCCAACCTCTTTCTAGGCTATACTGACACCATGACACATTGACACAAGGAAATGCACTCTCTACTGCAGTTCTTCCCAAACCATAGCACCCCTTTATAGCTATTTATTTTCCAATGCACAATGCAGAACCATACAAACTAAAATAATTGCTAATAAAAAGGTCTCTTTTAATGTAGTAATACGACTCGCTTGTGTCCAGTCAACCTGACTCATGCTCATATTCAAGGCTCTCTGGTAAATGTTGTTGACATGTTGGATAAATAGCTGCAGGATGGCGAATAGGCTATCCCATTCATGTAGTTATATAAATTGTACCCGTGTACCAACAAAAATCTTTTTATTGTTATACAGGATTGTATATGATCTTCAACATAGTAGACCATCGTTAACACACTTGCATGTAGTAATGGGTTAGAAGTTAGATTATTTTAAATGGTGTTTTCCTAGCATATGTTTGAAACAGTAAAACGGTTCAAAGTAGGCTTGCAGTTGGCTAACCGGTTGATATTTGTTTTAGCCATGGTGATGTTATAGTGCCTCATTAGAATCAGATAGTGGACGTTTTGATGGGAAAGTGTTTCTGATAATGGCTAGTGGCATAGTGATTTTAATGAATTGCTCTTGTGTTCTGCCTCAGTCCCCCATCACCCTAACCAGGACCCGTTGGCAGAGAGGACGGCCGCACAACATTGATAATATGTAAATATAAATAATAAAATCAATAAAAATAACAATAATATGTAAAGGAAATAAAAGTAACAACTAAATACTCTAAAGTTTTTTTTTTATGTTTCCAGATTTTATTATTGTACACTTGCTATGCACAGTACTGACTAAATTAAAAAAAAAAAAAACGTTTTTAATAACATTTTAATTATAAGTTTCCATTGTATTTACTTGAGTACAGATTTCCTCCAGTTCCACTTGTTGATGGGGTGTGAAAGCCCTGGACTACAGAGGCTGTAATGATGTGTAATGATCACGTGGGCTCTACATAATGCCGGCTTTATGCATACATTTTTGGTTTCTTGAACCGTTGGCTTGCTTGTTAAGGCGAATCCCGTTCCACTTGTTTTCTGAATAAACTAAATGTAACGTCTATAAAATCCACTCCTTGTTTTCCGCCTCCTTTGGTTCAACGGATAGTTTTCCAGAGTTAACAGCAAAATATCTGTAAATGGGATTGTTTTCTATTTGATTGAATGTACATGTTAATCTTTTCTCAAGCCTAGCAAAAACAAAGAGCTTGCAAGGGGAGAATTAAATATTAAGCCAAAATTCAATATTATATTCACCATGGATGAAATAGCCTGTACAAGTAAATTACTCTCTGAGAAATAATAGTAGGTATCATATTTTACTGAAATTGCGACATTAGATGTAACCTTTGACTCGATAGAGGATTAAGTTAGTTTAGTTGTTTTCAAATGAGGGGTTTTGAGGAGGAGGTCCAATGCTACTCTAATTAAAGACTTGAGTCAGTGAAGCAAAAGGGTAATCCTAAAACGTAATATGTTGTTTTACCGCATAATGCCCCATAATGTTAGAATTAGTTTTCAGGCAGACGCAGATATGCTTCATAGTAGCTAGATATAGATCATATATTTTCTTATCTCATGGTATCTTCTGACTGAGCGCCTGATTGTGTCTGGTTTCAAGGGAGGTTATGGGCAGGATCTGGGGATCTGTCAGCAGCTGACCTCTGACCTCTGACCTCTGACCCCTCGGCTTTAAAGAGCATCAAGGTCATACACCCAACAAATGACAGTTTAATTTACATCTGCCGTTACATGAATACCCAACACCGCCAACCTTTTCAAATCAATTCCAAAGAGGATTTGTAAACGTACTACGCTGTCGCTGTTCCCTGCAAATGACTCTGGGAATCTGGGATTACTACTGTTTCTAACAACGTCCAGAGATCACCGCTCCACTCTGGCTCCTGCTTTAAATGGGACTTAGTTTTCCCCTTTAAATCCTAAATTGATTGTTTTAAAACCATCAGAACATCTGAATGTTGGAGTCAATTATAATCTCTCATAGTCTTCTTCAGAGACAAACCCAATTGGCGATGGGATTGGGGTTATGTTTCTACGCTGCAACGTAACAGTGACTGCTCACTGACCTCGGGATGGGGTCATCCAGGCCTACATATACAACCTTCCTAGAGGCTCCCTCTGTTTCCCTGTTTCCCTGACAAAGATAGACTGTAAAAATACCTCCTGTGTTAATCCTCTTAGGCACAACAGAAAGCCTGTCTCATTCAGAGGCCAGCAGCCTCTTACACGCATCACCGCCGTCTTAGGCTTTACCTCCTCTCATTCAGGGGAAGCGTTTGCTCATTTCGCCGTCACGCTGTCACACTCCCTCCGTGGGTTGCCGGTTCCTGTCCGGTCCGTGTTTTATGGTGACTCCTCTGGACTCCCTGTGCTCCACCGCCTGCTGGGCCCAGCAGCTCCACGGTTCAGCCACCATGTCCACCCTGCCCAGCCTCAGCACCCTGGGCCGCATCTGCGGCTCCAGCAACTCCGACGACACCCTGGTGCTGGACCGCGTGAAGAGGAAGAACTCGGTGCGCCGCATGTCCATCATCGAGGACGGCGAAATCGCAGAGGTGCTCTACCTCATCCCCAAGCAGTCCATGATGGAGCAGCTGCCGTTCCTCAACCCCAACGACTACATCCTCTGTGAGAAGATGGCCGGCATGCCTTTTGAGCTGCCCCAAGGTACGCATCACACCTGGCAGCGGTGCACCCTGGGGTGCTGGCACTGACAGATGAAGGGCTAGAGGGGGTCCTGTTGAGGGTCACTGCGGACAAGCTTAGTTTAGATAGATGCTGGAGATGGGTAAGTTTAGGGATCGGTGTTGAAATGGTTATGCTAGAGATGGATACATTTAGGTATTAGGGATGGGTCAGAATATTCGATTATTCGACTATTCGTTCCTGAGGGTCAAAGTCGATTTTTAACATTTGGACCGTTAACATTTTTTCCCATTCAAATAAACAAGAATTAACAGACGGAACTAATGTTGGTTCTGTAGCACTATTATTATTATTCTTTTATTATTAATCATGTACAGAAAAACAATATACACAATACACAAGCATAAATATTAATATATATGCATACAACACAAACACTGATCACTGTTAAAGTTTTTTTTTTGCGTTTAAGATATTAAGTGATTTCTTGCCAATGATCCATGGCTGCCTTTGTGAATGTCGGCACACATCGAATAATCAATTATTCGTTCATACCACCCACTGATTATTCGACCATGAAAAATTTGAGTTATTCACATCCCTATTAGGTATTAGTGTTCAAATGGTTAGGCTAGAGATGGATAAGTTTAGGGATCAGTGTTGAAATGGTTAGGCTAGAGATGGTTATGTATATGTATTGGTATTGAAATGGTTAGGCTAGAAATGGCTACATTTTGGTTCACTATAGGGATTTAACTTGTCTTAACTTAAACTTAAACTTAAAATGTCGGGATATCATGTTAAAGATGGTAACATTAAGGTATTTGTCTTTGAAATGGTTAAATATAAGTTCACCTAAATTCCACTCCTATCATTCAATCAGTGATGAACAGCAGGATCTAAAATGGTAAAATAATACTCATAAAGTATACCAGAGGGATGTATCCACTCCACACCTACTGAATATTCTGTCAGGAAAGAAGTCAACCAGTATGTTAGTAGTTATTTCATATTCAACTGATAAACCCAGGCTAAACGCTGATTATCGCCATAATGTGAGTGGCTTGCTTCACCATGTACAAAGCACAACAGACTAGTGGTGTAGGTTACAGAGGTTGGAACCTCACAGATTAGTGGTTAAAGAGGTCTGGACATAACAGACTAGTGGTTACAGAGGTCTGAGGTCTAGAAGACTAGTTGTTAGAGGGGTCTGAACCCAACAGACAAGTGGTACAGGTTATAGAGGTCTGAACATATTCAGATGTAGGTACACTTGACTACATACACTTTCACACACTGTCCCTTATGGATCTCCTCTCTCTCGCAGTCATTCTCTATCTCTCACCCACTTTACCCAGTGCCCGCCCCTCTCTCTCTCTCTCTCTCTCTCTCTCTCTCCCCCCCCCTCCCTCACCCCCCCCCCTCCCTCCCTCGGCCAGTGTCCTCTTGCCAGTACCAGTTCCTCTCTTGTAGGGCTGCTGGTTGTTTGCACTCTGCTCGCTCTCTGAAGCCTGGGTTATGGTGAAGAAGACAGGTAGACATTCTAAATGTGTGGATGTATATTATGCATGTGAGGTAGCTTTCCTATGTTTGTGTGTGTGTTTCTTGGGAGACAGTACTGACATGTCTGTACTGCTAACATCCGTTCGGCAGAGAGAAGTATCCAGACGCTTCCTAGGGTGTGCTTGGTGGAAGTGAGGCATGTAGTTGCTGATGGCTGTGTGTACAAATGTAAAGTTGAAGTATGCTTTAAGACATATCAGTCAAAGTCGGTGATTGACAGGAAGTCTGTCTGTGGCCCGTTGATGTTTTTGTGTGGTTTGTGTATTCTGTGTATTTCTTTGCATGCTAGTGTTGTGTGTCTCTGTGTGCAAGTTGTCAGTGTGCCTGTTGTATGCGTCTGTGTGTTTATTGTCTTTTTGTATCTGTTGCGTTTCTATGTGTGTGCTTTATGTCCTTCTGTGTGTGTGTTTCACGTGTCTTTCTGTGTGTGTGTGTGTGTGTGTGTGTGTGTGTGTGTGTGTGTGTGTGTGTGTGTGTGTGTGTGAGAGAGAGAGAGATGACCTTAGTGTGTGAAGCATGTTAAGTCGCTTCATGATGTCATGGCAGTGGGCGGGGCGCTAGCTAGCAGAGCGCTATCTTTATCCTGCTGCTGCTGCAGCACACTGTTTGAACTTCATCAGTCAGGACCAAGAGACACTCGCCGGGGTCCAGACAGACTCCAGGCATTGAGGTTGGAGGGAGGCAGGCTTTGTGTTAAAGCACCCGGTTGGGCAGGAGATACAGACCCAGATCGCATGCTTTGTGTCGTGGGGACATTGTTGTTGTGAGGCACCCTGGGCACCTCCACATTAGAAACAATATCCAGTAATACTCATGACGGACATTTGTGTTTTCCTTCACCTGATGCTGTGAGCTGCACTTCCTTACAAAGGGCCCTATCTTGCGCCCGGCGCAATTGACTTTCTACACCGCTGATTTTCCCCCGCAGCAACCAGGCGCCACTACACTTGCGCCTGGAGTTAGGAGTTAGTTACGCTATTCCATGTGTGAATTATGCCTATTATTTGGCCATAAACTGAGCCATTTGAAGTTTGAAATTCATGTGGTCACGGCACGCATCTGTCTCAGCGGAGACAGCGAACGCGCTGTCAAAATATCAACTCGCCATTAGTCAAATGCGCTGGCTCTGAAAGGGGATGGCGGGTGGAACTCTCATTGGTTTACTGCACGTTACGCCCAAAACACACACATACAGGTTTCAGCCCAACCCTTTTTAGATTTGCGCCGGGCGCAAAGCTCATTTATCTCGGCGTCATAATAGCAACAGCGCCGTAGAACCGCCCACAAAGTACTTTGACTTCGACTTGCGCCTTGGCGTCTGAGTTTTAGACCGTCTAACTAGGGCCCATAGTCTGCTTCATGCAACCAACACTGCAACCACAACAACAACAGAAAGTGCTCCATAACCAGAAAGAGTAGTTAGGATCCATTAAGATCTGCCGTCTTGTTTGTTGGTGTTGATGGATATTGGGAGCTCTGGAAGGCACCGTCTCAAACTGCTGCTCACACACACGCGCGCGCGCACGCACGCACACACGCACGCACACACACGCGCACACGCGCACACACACACACACACACACACACACACACACACACACACACACACACACACACACACACACACACACACACATACAAACACATGGCCCTTGTTTCCCATGCTTAGCTGTCCATCTCATGTTTCTGGTTCTAAATCTACGGTTCGTTAATACCTAGCACCATTCAGAGCCCCCTGACAGATCAGCTGAAGGGCTTAGGATGGGACCGGAGGCTCTGGGCTTACAGCGGGGTCTATAGCCATACAACAGGACTCTAGATCTAGTTCTAGAACAGGACTCTAGAGCTAGTTCTAGAACATGACTGTAGATCTGGTTATATAGAATAGGACTCCAGATCTAGTTCTAGAACATGACTCTAGATCTGGTTCTGGCTCTAGAACATGACTCTAAATCTGGTTCTGAGACAGGACTAGATCTGGTTATAGAACAAAACTCTAGAAATAGTTTGTCTGTACTGCTAACATCCGTTCGGCAGAGAAGTATCGAGATGCTTCCTAGCGTGTGCTTGGTGGAAGTGAGGCATGTTGTTGCTGATGGCTGTGTGTACAAACGTAAAGTTGAAGTATGCTTTAAGACATATCAGTCAAATCATATCAGCCGGTGATTGACAGGAAGTCTGTCTGTGGCCTGTTGATGTTTTTGTGTGGTTTGTGTAGTCTATGTATTTCTTTGCATGCTAGTGTTGTGTGTCTGTGTGTGCAAGTTGTCAGTGTTGTCATCAGGACTCTGGATCCGGTTATAGAACAAAACTCTAGAAATAGTTTGTCTGTACTGCTAACATCTGTTCAGCAGAGAGAGGTATCCAGACGCTTCCTAGCGTGTGCTTGGTGGAAGTGAGGCATGTTGTTGCTAGACTCAAAACCGAAAGAGGCATGTCGTTGATAGAACAGGACTCTAGATCTAGTTATAGAACAGGACTCTAGATCTGGTCATAGAACACGACTCTATTTGTAGCAATATAACATGACTATAGATCTGGTTATTGAACCGGAATATAGATCTGGTTATTGAAACGACTAGATCTATAGCCATATAACAGAACTCTAGATCTGGTTATTGAACATGACTGTATATATTATTATAGATCAGGATTCTAGATCTAGGTATAGAACAGGTATAGAACAGCTAATTATAAGAGTCCACCACTCTTAACACTATCCCATCCCCTATTTATCCTGGTAAATAAAGTCCCGGTTGGAAATAGGGACAAAATGACTCCAATTCAGATTCAGAAAACTTCATTGTCAAAAGCGTCTTTGACGTGGCTCTTGTCAAGAGTAGAAGGTGTTCATTTAGTTGAATGGGAGTGAGATTGAAGGAGTCCTCCTCCTGTCCTCCCCTTCTCTCTCTGTAGTTGTTTATGTTCAGACGAGGCATTAGACATGGCAGACGGCCAGCGTACGTAGAACTCCAAATCCCATGATTCCATCTGCTGCTACACCTGGCCTGTAGCGTGTTCCAGGTATTCTGAGAGTGCATCCCATCCTCAGTTCACTGCAGTGCCAGAGACCTGAGGGTAACCTGAGGTTAAGAGCACCTTGTTTCCAGACTCAACGCCAGCAAGCGGCTTAGCTCTGACCAGAGGGCAGCTGCCTTCACAGGCCCGCTGGTCATAATGCTACCGTCCATGCTCATGTCAGCACAGAGAGATCAGATTTTTATGTTTTATATCTGTGTTTGTGTTTGTGTTTGGGTGTGTGTGTGTGTGTGTGTGTGTGTGTGTGTGTAAACAAGGCAGACAGCATGTGAGGCCTGGTTGCGTAATCACCGCAGGGCGCTACAAAGACATGATTGTAATCCGTGAGTGGAGTTAAAAGAGCGTGGGAAAGAAGAGAGAGGGGGGGAGAGAGGGAGAGGGGGGGGGGGAGGTGGGGGAGTGAGAGGGGGGGGG